>NC_056751.1:685295535-685388447 GCF_019279795.1 Protopterus annectens
GAGGAGTAGAGAATGTGACAGAAGAAATAGAGGAAGTGCAGGAAGTCATGGATAGCGAAGAAAATGAAATATTAGATTTGGCTTTATAGAGCTTAGAGCTCTAATTAGCAGACATGAAACCAGAAGTTACACTCCTGGTAGAAGGGAGGGAAGTCAGATTCTTGTGTGACTCAGGGGCATCACGGACCCTGATACATCCCTCTAAACTGCCAGAGAACTCAGCGTCACCTGATTACATATTAGTGAAAGCAGCTAATGGGCAGCTGTATCAGGAGCACCTCTCCCATAATATTGCAATAACTGATCCTGTTTCAGGATTGACCCAGAAAAGCAAAATTGTTGTTTCTGCAAAATGCCCAGTAAACCTTTTGGGCAGAGACCTTATGCAGCTATTTGGTATAGCAGTAGTTCCGACTATGCAGGGTATGGAAGCACAGCGACAAATTGATACCTTTGCAATGCAAACGGAGGGTAAAACATTTTATTGGTACAGCCAGGACTTGGTTACGACTGGTCCAGGGGCAGTGACCGAAGAATTGATGAATGTAGCCATCAGCAAGTTCCTCCCTTGACACTGATAAACAGCATTTGTTGCACTGTACTCTGTATTATCGTAACACACCAGGACCTGATAAGGAATATGAGCAAGAATTGTTTGGAAATTGTGCAAACAGATTGATATTACATAATCTGTACTGGGACACAGAAGGGAACAGTATAGCCAGCTGTTCATTGCCCCAGGAGTTCTTTGCACTCTATAAATCTAATCGATTACCACATGTTAGCTTAACTAAGGACAAGAATATAAAATGGGTAGACTTGGGAGAAAAAGTCACGAGATGGGAAAAACAGACAGAGTTAGAACTGTCAGAACAGGGAATACAAATGCAGAAGTTGAATTGGATAACTCAGACCCACCCAGCTGTGCACTTGCAGTCTAGCAAGGACAGCTGATTAGCACTCCTATTAAAGGAGGAAGAGAATGCCTTACAGAATATACCAGAAACTCTCTGGTCAACAGGAAAGTCAGATGTAGAACTTATTCATACAGCGGGACCAGTAACTATAACGCCAAAGTCAGCATTTAGACCACAAAAAAGACAGTATCCCTTAAGAAAAGATGCAGAGGTAGGAATCAAACCTATTATAGCAGCTTTACTTCAGGAAGGGGTGCTGGTGGAATCTCCTGATTCACCATGTAACACACCCTTATTTCCTGTTAAGAAAGCAAATGGAGAGTGGCGTATGGTCCAAGATTTACAAGCTGTAAATGACGCAGTAATACCAAGGGCACCTACGGTGCCAGACCCACACTCTGTTGAATGATTTAAAACCTCAACAGAAATATTTTTTCTGTGGTAGATATCAGCAATACGTTCTTTTCGATACTGATACACCCTGACAGTCAGCATTGGTTTGCATTCACATTTCAGGGGAAAAGGTATACATATATACAACTACCACAGGGGTATTGTGAAAGTCCTACAATATTCTCACAAGAAATGGCAAGCAACTTGGCGGGATTTACCCCACCAAGAGGTAGCCAAATTTTGCTTTAAGTTGATGATATCCTGCTGGCGTCCCCCACCCTGCCAGATTGTAAAGAAGATACTATAGCGCTATTACAATTTTTAGCCACTGAAGGACATAAAGTAAACAAAAATAAACTGCAGCTTTGGAAAAAACAAGTTAAATACCTAGGATATGTAATTTCCAAGGAGAGTAGGACATTAGATGAGGAGAGAAAAATAGCGATTTTGCAAGCACCAAAACCCACCACCAAGAAGGAAATGATGTCCTTCCTGGGTATGACTAATTTTTGTCGGAGTTGGATTCCAAAATATGCCTTGGAATCTGCACCGTTGACTAACCTGATTTATAAAAAGCCTATGGCAGCACAGGATTTGCTACAATGGACACCAGAAGCAGAATCTGCTTTCTGCAAACTGAAACAGTTAATAGCGTCCTCGTTAGTTTTGGGATTACCAAACTATCATAAACGTTTTTTCCAAACTGTAGATTGTAAGCAAGGTTATATGACATCAGTGTTAACACAGCAGCATGGGGACAAGCAATGCCCTATTGCTTATTATTCATCACAACTGGACCCAGTGGCACAGTTTTTACCTCACTGTGTACAAGCAGTAGTTGCTGCTGCAATGGCAGTACAGGCTTCGGCCTCAGTAGTGTTGTTCCACCCTCTCACATTGAGAGTGCCTCATGCAGTCACAATTATTTTACTGCAAGAGAAGGTAGCATATCTTTCCCCTGCTAGGCATCTTTCCTGTATGACTATATTGTTGAGCCAACCTCATATGACAACTGAACGATGTACGACTTTGAACCCTTCTACCTTGCTCCCAACCCCTGCAGATGGCACACCACACAGCTTCCTGCAGGTGATTGAGCAAAAGACACTGCCTAGAAAAGATCTTACGGATGTTCCCTTGGATGATGTTAAGGTGACATACTACATGGATGGCTCATGCAAAAGGGGTCCTGCAGGACAGAACCTAGTAGGATATGCAGTAGTTTCTGATACTGACATTATAAAAGCGAAATCTTTACCACACAATTTATCTGCACAGGCAGCAGAATTGATTGCCTTGACACGGGCATGTACCTTAGCAAAGGGTAAATGTGTGAACATTTTTACTGACAGACAGTATGCTTTTTCTACTGTACATGTTTTTGCGCAACAGTGGAAAAATCGAGGAATGATAACATCTACTGGCAAATCAATTAATCATGCACAGTTTATTTTAGATATTTCAGAATCTATTCATTTACCTCAGAAAGTAGCTATCTGTAAATGCACAGCTCATACCAAACAACAGGATAGGATTTCAAAAGGTAATGCGAGGGCTGATACAGCTGCAATGCAGGCAGCTTCAGAAGCATTTCTTTTGAATGAGGAATTACAACCCTCTGAGATTTTAGATTTAGAAATGTTAAAGACAATGCAGACACTTACTACGCAAGTTGAAAAACAAAGATGGATAAAACGAGGAGCAATTCTTGAAAAGGGACTGTACATCTCTAAAGAAAGAAAACCGATATTGCCATCTAATTTGTTTAGATATGCAGCTTTGTTGAGCCATGGGCAGTGCCATGTCTCAGCAGGGGGGATGGTACAGCTGGCGAACCAAGTGTTCACAACGTACGGATATACAAACTACTCAAAAAATTTTGTTCGTTATGCCATGTTTGTAATAAACATCATGCACAAGGGGTATCAAAGCCCAAGCAAGGGAGTTTCCCTACACCACCATATCCATTTCATACTATCTGTATGGATTTCATAGAGTTGAATAAATGTGAAAATAAGAAGTATTGTCTTATCATTGTAGATATGTTTTCCAGATGGGTGGAAGCCTTTCCCACTAAAAATCCAGATGCTATGACTGTGGCCAAAGTTCTTGTTAAAGAAATCATCCCTAGATAAGGCATTCCAGAAAGGATCTACAGTGACAACGGCACACACTTCGTGAATCAGACCATACAACAGTTAAGTAGACATTTTGGTATTTCCCTAAAAAATCATTGTGTGTATCACCCTCAATCTGCAGGGCTAGTAGAGAGGCATAATGGGATTTAAAAAAGTAAGCTAAGAAAATTAATAACGGAAACACAGAGAAATTGGGTGTACTGTCTGCCCCTGGCACTGTTGAGCATGAGAACTGTTCCAAATGCAAAAGGATTGACTCCTTTCGAAAAACTCTTTGGAAGGGCTTATTATATACCTCAAAGGAAATCTCTCATGCCAGCAGACCAGGAAGCTGACAGTACGTTAGCTGAGTATATGCAAAACATTTTAAATTCTAAACATTTGTTGCAGTTAAATTCTGTTTCAGATAAAAAATTAACCAGACCATCAGAAGTAGCAGTGCCCCCTGGAGCGTGGATCTGGCTGAAGATAGTTAAGAAGAAGAATTGGGCATCTCCAAAGTGGGAAGGTCCATATAAAGTTCTTTTGTCAACACCCACTGCAGTCAAAATTGTGCAGTGTGCCTCCTGGATCCACCTGACGCACTGTAAATTAGTTAAAAACTTTAACCTGGACAAAAATCTTGTTACATGCCAAGAGCAAAAATGATAGAGTCCAGAAGAAACAGGAATGCAAAACAACCCTTTCCTCAGAAGTATTGCACAATCATCCTGTTAACTGTACTAGTGACAATAATCTTTTTGTTGTGGCCTTTTCTTTTCCCAGCCACACAGACTGAATTGAATAAACGTGAAGCGTTACTCATAAACTGGCATCCAAACTTTAACACTTACCAGACAATTAAATATGTGTATGCTGAGACGTTCAATGTTTTGAATTGCTGGATTTGTACAGCTTTGCCGACAGCATACGGGGGGTTATTAATGACTACGGTCCCCCTAGGGGTCAATGAGACCTGGGAGAACTTGATTTATGATACCTCAACCATTACAGCACAAGATAAAATAGCATTGCACTTGTCTGTTCCACAAAAGGGAACTGTGTGTTTTTATAAAAATGATACTGTTCAGGTGGGTTGGAGCAATTGCAATGTGACTGTTCCTTATAGATGTTACACTAAAGGTAACAATGTAGATCTTTATTGTAATACAAACTATGATTCATTTCTTGGATTGATGCACAAAACACTTGATGAAGTAAAACATAATTCTTTTCTTTATAAACAGCTGTCTACAATTGATAGAAAAATGTTTCATGCAGGGCAAGTGTATATTCATAGAAGGTTACTAGTAAAGTAGAGGACTGTTATTTTGTGTGTGGCAGAAAGGCATACAAATGGTTACCTGAGAATTGGTCCGGCAGTTGTTTTTTGGGTTACCTGGTTCCGGCCATAAGACACACTGCAGTTTTGCCTCGAGGAAAAATTCGAAATGTCCGAGAGGTCATCAAGAAACCTGTAAATCCAGTGGGACAAATCGATGCGAGTTGGAAAGACCATCACTCTCTAGGCAAAGGACTGACAGATATAGACTTGAGTGATAGCGTTATATCGTGGGCAGGCATATTACCGGCATATGGGGCAGTGAAATCGATCTGGGAGCTGAGAAAACTGTCAAAACTTCTCGAAGTAATGAGTAATGCAACTTTTTCCGCTCTCAAATTGGTGACTGATGAACTGAATGCTATGAGAACTGTAGTGCTTCAGAACCACATGGCTTTTGACTTCACCCTAGCGGCGAGAGGTGGTACTTGCGCTTTAATCCAAGAAGAATGCTGTTCGTATATTCCTGACCATAAACACGAGATAGACAATCATCTTACGGTAATTCAGCAAGTGTCGGCCATGACCAAACCAGGCCCAAACCCACTGACGGACTTTTTCCAGAAATGGTTTGGGGGGGGTACCATCCTAATGAACATCCTGATTGCCATTTGTGTAGGTATGCTCCTACTGGGAGTATGTGTTTGTTGTGGTATTCCCTGCGTGAAAAGACTGATTAAAGACCTTATAGACATGTCAGTTTCTGAAACCTTATATCAAAGTATTGAGTTTGAAGAACTGTTAAAAGACTGAAAATGCTTTCATAAGTTTAAACTGAATGACTCTCTTGACTGCAAATCCTGAGTGGAAGAGGTTAGGAGAAGAAAACAAACTGTTTATGCTTATTTTGAAAGTAGAATAAAAGTATTAATAGGGGGAAATGTCAGAAAAATATGTATTAATGTGTGCATTAGTAACATGCTTAGTGCATTTAGAGCTTGAAAAGAGTTAACACATTTATTCTATTTCATACTGCATAAATCTGTACAAACTGCAGTTGCTTTCTGACCTTGTATTGTTAGCTAAAATCTTGCTTGTGCCTTGGAAATTTACTGAGAAGCAGGTGATTTCTGCTTATGTTAGGAAAATAATGAATAGAACAATACTACTTGTATGAAAGTTAGACAAGAAGTTCCGCTGTGCCGTGAGAAAATACACAGCTGTAGAAGTTACAGATAATTAGGACAAAGCCTGTTTGAAAATATGAACTGCAATCAGCATTTGCTTGTATCTGAATTAGAAGAGTACCTTGAAAAGTAACACTGTACAATAGAGGCTTGTAAATGGATTAATGGTCAGCAAGGCCAGGTTGTTTTTCTCAAAAGTTTCTCACAAATCTAGTCATGTCAGCAGAAAATCTGAGCAACATCTGCTGTAAAACAATGCTAAAAGATATGTTTGATCACATCAGCTTAGAAGGCCATGTCTTGTAAAACAGTATAAGAATGAACATGCTTCCTGTTAATAGTTAGACAAATCCTTGTATTTGCATGTTTTTGTCTCCTTGCGGCAAGTAAATTAAAAGTGCCTTAACTGAACCTTACGTGTATTGGTCTTTGAAGTTTTTTCCTTTGACAGATTGGTCCTTCGGACCGGAAACCCTCACTTCACCTCGGATCAGACAGGCCAGGTGGCTTGAAACCATACGGGGAAGAAACCACATCGGTTCTTCTAATTTGAAAAGCCCTCCGACTGAATTGTCATACAAAAGAAGCCAGCCACTTTCTGATCTGCAAATGAAGGACGGGTTTATTCGAACCAGGTGATCAATCACGAAGGCTCAGGTAAGGTGAATCCACCTTCTTTTTTTCTGTTTTAGATCAGGGACTAGATTTGTATTTGTTCTGTTAGAGACTTTGTTTATAAGTCAGGGACAGAAAGATTACTGTCTTGTCATAGATCAGGGAGACAGAGCAGGTAGGCAGTCATTCTGAAGAGACTATAAAAACATCCGTGGTACCACGTTAAAAATAAGGTGTTACGTAATGATTAAAAGGGTAGAATAAAATGGGTAATAATTGTACAAAAAGGTCCCAAAATCCGCCGTTAACCGAAGACGCAAAATACATACAGTCACAGCGTGCTGATAATATTAAATACTACTCAAAATGGGTTAATAAGTATGAATTTGATGGTAAATTAGAAAAATCCTTGCTTGTCAAACTTGTCAAACAGCTTAAAACCAATTCTAGAGGTCGGGTAAAAAAGCAACGTCAATTAGAAATTCCTCAGGCACACAGGTGGATTGAGGAAGTAAACTGAAGGGAACAAAAGAATAATAATTCAAAAGCAATGTTTTTAGATAAGGAGGACAATAACTTAGTAATTGCATCAGCCCCTCCGCCTCCCTTACCAGAATATGAGGCAAGTGAACAAGCTAGTCCACCCCTGAGATATCCTGCTGTCACTGAGAGTAGAGACACTACAAAAGCAAAACCGTTTATTAGAGATCCCGACGAGACCAGGTCTCGAACACGGGCAGGAAACTCAAAAAAAGACAATGAGTTATATCAAATGGGTAGAAATTCACGATTAGTGAGTGAAGAAGAAATATGCGCACTTATAGAGGTACCTAATCCTCAGGCAGGGCAAGAAGGTCAGGACCAAACTATTCTAGTGTATAGAACCTGGACTCTGGAAGACATCCGGAAAGCCACTGAGGTAATTCCCCATCCAAAAGTTAATTTTTGAAAGTTCTTAGAAGATTTGCAAGGAATGAGGCTGAATTATAATTTAAACGGAGAAGAGGTAGAAAAAGTAGTCAGACAAATTGTGGGACCAGATTGACACATGATTAGTGGCGACTGGAATCCCCGTAATGCTATGCTCAGGCCCCTCCCACATAGTAGCGCAGAATTAGACAACAGAGTGAAAGGTCTTACAGACCGAATCTCTGAGAAATGGAAGCCTAGGGCAGACTGGACTTGCATTAATCAAGGCATCCAACAGGAAGGTGAAGCTATTGACAGATATTATGCCAGACTATTAGAATGTTTTAATAACCACTGCGGATTGCAGGTTCCTGAAGATCAGACACACGATTCCCCATATGAGCAGCAGTTAAAGAATGCATTTTTGAAAGGCAGTATTGCACCCATAAGCAGCTTTATTACAAAGCACATGGTAGATCATCGTACAAGCAGATTACAGTCATTACTTGAATATGCTAGGCATGCCGAAAGGCATTTTACTAGCAAAAAGAAAAAGAAAGCCCAAGTATTTTCTGTAGAAGATGGAGCAGAAGTTTATGTAGTACAGTCCAGGAAAAAGGGCAAGAGAAATGCACAGGAAAACAAACAATCTGATCAACGGTCAGAGGACTTTGAAGGGCTAAAGAAAAGGGGTGAATGTTTTAAATGTGGTAAGAAGGAACACTTGGCAAGGGATTGCAAGAAAAACAAGAAAGCAACCACGGAAGATAAGGAGGGTGAGGACTGACTATATGGTAGTCAGGAATCACTAGAAGGGGATAGCAGAGAAAGGACAAATGAGAATGTGATAGAGGGAGTAGAGAATGTGACAGAAGAAATAGAGGAAGTGCAGGAAGTCATGGATAGCGAAGAAAATGAAATATTAGATTTGGCTTTATAGAGCTTAGAGCTCTAATTAGCAGACATGAAACCAGAAGTTACACTCCTGGTAGAAGGGAGGGAAGTCAGATTCTTGTGTGACTCAGGGGCATCACGGACCCTGATACATCCCTCCAAACTGCCAGAGAACTCAGCGTCACCTGATTACATATTAGTGAAAGCAGCTAATGGGCAGCTGTATCAGGAGCACCTCTCCCATAATATTGCAATAACTGATCCTGTTTCAGGATTGACCCAGAAAAGCAAAATTGTTGTTTCTGCAAAATGCCCAGTAAACCTTTTGGGCAGAGACCTTATGCAGCTATTTGGTATAGCAGTAGTTCCGACTATGCAGGGTATGGAAGCACAGCGACAAATTGATACCTTTGCAATGCAAACGGAGGGTAAAACATTTTATTGGTACAGCCAGGACTTGGTTACGACTGGTCCAGGGGCAGTGACCGAAGAATTGATGAATGTAGCCATCAGCAAGTTCCCCTCCCTTGACACTGATAAACAGCATTTGTTGCACTGTACTCTGTATTATCGTAACACACCAGGACCTGATAAGGAATATGAGCAAGAATTGTTTGGAAATTGTGCAAACAGATTGATATTACATAATCTGTACTGGGACACAGAAGGGAACAGTATAGCCAGCTGTTCATTGCCCCAGGAGTTCTTTGCACTCTATAAATCTAATCGATTACCACATGTTAGCTTAACTAAGGACAAGAATATAAAATGGGTAGACTTGGGAGAAAAAGTCACGAGATGGGAAAAACAGACAGAGTTAGAACTGTCAGAACAGGGAATACAAATGCAGAAGTTGAATTGGATAACTCAGACCCACCCAGCTGTGCACTTGCAGTCTAGCAAGGACAGCTGATTAGCACTCCTATTAAAGGAGGAAGAGAATGCCTTACAGAATATACCAGAAACTCTCTGGTCAACAGGAAAGTCAGATGTAGAACTTATTCATACAGCGGGACCAGTAACTATAACGCCAAAGTCAGCATTTAGACCACAAAAAAGACAGTATCCCTTAAGAAAAGATGCAGAGGTAGGAATCAAACCTATTATAGCAGCTTTACTTCAGGAAGGGGTGCTGGTGGAATCTCCTGATTCACCATGTAACACACCCTTATTTCCTGTTAAGAAAGCAAATGGAGAGTGGCGTATGGTCCAAGATTTACAAGCTGTAAATGACGCAGTAATACCAAGGGCACCTACGGTGCCAGACCCACACACTCTGTTGAATGATTTAAAACCTCAACAGAAATATTTTTTCTGTGGTAGATATCAGCAATACGTTCTTTTCGATACTGATACACCCTGACAGTCAGCATTGGTTTGCATTCACATTTCAGGGGAAAAGGTATACATATACGCAACTACCACAGGGGTATTGTGAAAGTCCTACAATATTCTCACAAGAAATGGCAAGCAACTTGGCGGGATTTACCCCACCAAGAGGTAGCCAAATTTTGCTTTAAGTTGATGATATCCTGCTGGCGTCCCCCACCCTGCCAGATTGTAAAGAAGATACTATAGCGCTATTACAATTTTTAGCCACTGAAGGACATAAAGTAAACAAAAATAAACTGCAGCTTTGGAAAAAACAAGTTAAATACCTAGGATATGTAATTTCCAAGGAGAGTAGGACATTAGATGAGGAGAGAAAAATAGCGATTTTGCAAGCACCAAAACCCACCACCAAGAAGGAAATGATGTCCTTCCTGGGTATGACTAATTTTTGTCGGAGTTGGATTCCAAAATATGCCTTGGAATCTGCACCGTTGACTAACCTGATTTATAAAAAGCCTATGGCAGCACAGGATTTGCTACAATGGACACCAGAAGCAGAATCTGCTTTCTGCAAACTGAAACAGTTAATAGCGTCCTCGTTAGTTTTGGGATTACCAAACTATCATAAACGTTTTTTCCAAACTGTAGATTGTAAGCAAGGTTATATGACATCAGTGTTAACACAGCAGCATGGGGACAAGCAATGCCCTATTGCTTATTATTCATCACAACTGGACCCAGTGGCACAGTTTTTACCTCACTGTGTACAAGCAGTAGTTGCTGCTGCAATGGCAGTACAGGCTTCGGCCTCAGTAGTGTTGTTCCACCCTCTCACATTGAGAGTGCCTCATGCAGTCACAATTATTTTACTGCAAGAGAAGGTAGCATATCTTTCCCCTGCTAGGCATCTTTCCTGTATGACTATATTGTTGAGCCAACCTCATATGACAACTGAACGATGTACGACTTTGAACCCTTCTACCTTGCTCCCAACCCCTGCAGATGGCACACCACACAGCTTCCTGCAGGTGATTGAGCAAAAGACACTGCCTAGAAAAGATCTTACGGATGTTCCCTTGGATGATGTTAAGGTGACATACTACATGGATGGCTCATGCAAAAGGGGTCCTGCAGGACAGAACCTAGTAGGATATGCAGTAGTTTCTGATACTGACATTATAAAAGCGAAATCTTTACCACACAATTTATCTGCACAGGCAGCAGAATTGATTGCCTTGACACGGGCATGTACCTTAGCAAAGGGTAAATGTGTGAACATTTTTACTGACAGACAGTATGCTCTTCCTACTGTACATGTTTTTGCGCAACAGTGGAAAAATCGAGGAATGATAACATCTACTGGCAAATCAATTAATCATGCACAGTTTATTTTAGATATTTCAGAATCTATTCATTTACCTCAGAAAGTAGCTATCTGTAAATGCACAGCTCATACCAAACAACAGGATAGGATTTCAAAAGGTAATGCGAGGGCTGATACAGCTGCAATGCAGGCAGCTTCAGAAGCATTTCTTTTGAATGAGGAATTACAACCCTCTGAGATTTTAGATTTAGAAATGTTAAAGACAATGCAGACACTTACTACGCAAGTTGAAAAACAAAGATGGATAAAACGAGGAGCAATTCTTGAAAAGGGACTGTACATCTCTAAAGAAAGAAAACCGATATTGCCATCTAATTTGTTTAGATATGCAGCTTTGTTGAGCCATGGGCAGTGCCATGTCTCAGCAGGGGATGGTACAGCTGGCGAACCAAGTGTTCACAACGTACGGATATACAAACTACTCAAAAAATTTTGTTCGTTATGCCATGTTTGTAATAAACATCATGCACAAGGGGTATCAAAGCCCAAGCAAGGGAGTTTCCCTACACCACCATATCCATTTCATACTATCTGTATGGATTTCATAGAGTTGAATAAATGTGAAAATAAGAAGTATTGTCTTATCATTGTAGATATGTTTTCCAGATGGGTGGAAGCCTTTCCCACTAAAAATCCAGATGCTATGACTGTGGCCAAAGTTCTTGTTAAAGAAATCATCCCTAGATAAGGCATTCCGGAAAGGATCTACAGTGACAACGGCACACACTTCGTGAATCAGACCATACAACAGTTAAGTAGACATTTTGGTATTTCCCTAAAAAATCATTGTGCGTATCACCCTCAATCTGCAGGGCTAGTAGAGAGGCATAATGGGTTTTAAAAAAGTAAGCTAAGAAAATTAATAACAGAAACACAGAGAAATTGGGTGTACTGTCTGCCCCTGGCACTGTTGAGCATGAGAACTGTTCCAAATGCAAAAGGATTGACTCCTTTCGAAAAACTCTTTGGAAGGGCTTATTATATACCTCAAAGGAAATCTCTCATGCCAGCAGACCAGGAAGCTGACAGTACGTTAGCTGAGTATATGCAAAACATTTTAAATTCTAAACATTTGTTGCAGTTAAATTCTGTTTCAGATAAAAAATTAACCAGACCATCAGAAGTAGCAGTGCCCCCTGGAGCGTGGATCTGGCTGAAGATAGTTAAGAAGAAGAATTGGGCATCTCCAAAGTGGGAAGGTCCATATAAAGTTCTTTTGTCAACACCCACTGCAGTCAAAATTGTGGAGCGTGCCTCCTGGATCCACCTGACGTACTGTAAATTAGTTAAAAACTTTAAACTGGACAAAAATCTTGTTACATGCCAAGAGCAAAAATGATAGAGTCCAGAAGAAACAGGAATGCAAAACAACCCTTTCCTCAGAAGTATTGCACAATCATCATGTTAACTGTACTAGTGACAATAATCTTTTTGTTGTGGCCTTTTCTTTTCCCAGCCACACAGACTGAATTGAATAAACGTGAAGCATTACTCATAAACTGGTATCCAAACTTTTAACACTTACCAGGCAATTAAATATGTGTATGCTGAGACTTTCAATGTTTCGAATTGCTGGTTTTGTACAGCTTTGCCGACAGCATACGGGGGGGTTATTAATGACTACGGTCCCCCTAGGGGTCAATGAGACCTGGGAGAACTTGATTTATGATACCTCAACCATTACAGCACAAGACAAAATTGCATTTTTATAAAAATGATACTGTTCAGGTGGGTTGGAGCAATTGCAATGTAACTGTTCCTTATAGATGTTACACTAAAGGTAACAATGTAGATCTTTATTGTAATACAAACTATGATTCATTTCTTGGATTGATGCACAAAACACTTGATGAAGTAAAACATAATTCTTTTCTTTATAAACAGCTGTCTACAATTGATAGAAAAATGTTTCATGCAGGGCAAGTGTATATTCATAGCAAGGTTACTACTAAAGTAGAGGACTGTTATTTGTGTGTGGCAGAAAGGCATACAAATGGTTACCTGAGAATTGGTCCGGCAGTTGTTTTTTGGGTTACCTGGTTCCGGCCATAAGACACACTGCAGTTTTGCCTCAAGGAAAAATTCAAAATGTCCGAGAGGTCATCAAGAAACCTGTAAATCCAGTGGGACAAATCGATGCGAGTTGGAAAGACCATCACTCTCTAGGCAAAGGAATGACAGATATGGACTTGAGTGATAGCGTTATATCGTGGGCAGGCATATTACCGGCATATGGAGCAGTGAAATTGGTCTGGGAGCTGAGAAAACTGTCAAAACTTCTCGAAGTAATGAGTAATGCAACTTTTTCCGCTCTCAAATTGGTGACTGATGAACTGAATGCTATGAGAACTGTAGTGCTTCAGAACCACATGGCTCTCGACTTCACCCTAGCGGCGAGAGGTGGTACTTGTGCTTTAATCCAAGAAGAATGCTGTTCGTATATTCCTGACCATAAACACGAGATAGACAATCATCTTACGGTAATTCAGCAAGTGTCGGCCATGACCAAACCAGGCCCAAACCCACTGACGGACTTTTTCCAGAAATGGTTTGGGGGGTGGGGTACCATCCTAATGAACATCCTGATTGCCATTTGTGTAGGTATGCTCCTACTGGGAGTATGTGTTTGTTGTGGTATTCCCTGCATGAAAAGACTGATTAAAGACTTTATAGACATGTCAGTTTCTGAAACCTTATATCAAAGTATTGAGTTTGAAGAACTGTTAAAAGACTGAAAATGCTTTCATAAGTTTAAACTGAATGACTCTCTTGACTGCAAATCCTGAGTGGAAGAGGTTAGGAGAAGAAAACAAACTGTTTATGCTTATTTTGAAAGTAGAATAAAAGTATTAATAGGGGGAAATGTCAGAAAAATATGAATTAATGTGTGCATTAGTAATATGCTTAGTGCATTTAGAGTTTGAAAAGGGTTAACACATTTATTCTATTTCATACTGCATAAATCTGTACAAACTGCAGTTGCATTCTGACCTTGTATTGTTAGCTAAAATCTTGCTTGTGCCTTGGAAATTTACTGAGAAGCAGGTGATTTCTGCTTATGTTAGGAAAATAATGAATAGAACAATACTACTTGTATGAAAGTTAGACAAGAAGTTCCGCTGTGCTGTGAGAAAATACACAGCTGTAGAAGTTACAGATAATTAGGACAAAGCCTGTTTGAAAATATGAACTGCAATCAGCATTTGCTTGTATCTGAATTGGAAGAGTACCTTGAAAAGTAACACTGTACAATAGAGGCTTGTAAACGGATTAATGGTCACCAAGGCCAGGTTGTTTTTCTCAAAAGTTTCTCACAAATCTAGTCATGTCAGCAGAAAATCTGAGCAACATCTGCTGTAAAACAATGCTAAAAGTTATGTTTGATTATGTCAGCTTAGAAGGCCATGTCTTGTAAAACAGTATAAGAATGAACATACTTCCTGTTAATAGTTAGACAAATCCTTGTATTTGCATGTTTTTGTCTCCTTGCGGCAAGTAAATTAAAAGTGCCTTAACTGAACCTTACGTGTATTGGTCTTTGAAGTTTTTTCCTTTGACAACCACAATGCAAAATCTGGATATATTCATGTTGTAAGGAAGCAGGAACAACAATTTTAGGACCTTTGAAAATAATGTCATCTTCCATCAACATTTCATCTCTGTAAGGAAAATAAGGTTGCACTTCAGGTGGTACACTAGATTGCTTAGATGGCCATCCTACGTGGATGTAGTGGTTGAGCTTTTGCAAAACAGGTTCAGTCTTTGTATGATCTTTCAGCTCATCAAGTCTTGTGGTGGAAAAATTACGTACTTCCATGACATCGAAGTCAAAATTCTCTGTGTCAAGTTGTTCTGTTGTATTTCTGGGTGATCTGGATAAGGTATCAACCAGATAAAGAGGTTTACCTTTTGTATAGACTACTCTGAAGTTGTACTTTTGCAACTTGAGCAACATTCTTTGTAATCTTGCTGGAGCAGAATGCATAGGCTTCTTTAAAATAGTGACTAGAGGTTGATGATCAGTTTCAATCTGGATAGCTCGACCATAAATATAATCATGAAACTTCGAACATGCAAATACAATTGCCAAAAGCTCTTTCTCAATTTGAGCATACTGCGTTTCAGTTTGGGTAAGAGTTCTAGATGCATAGGCTACTGGTCTGTCCTCTTGAAGAATAACTGTGCCAAGACCAAATTTTGAACCATCACAGGAAATAGTTACTAGTTTATTGGCATCATAGTATCTTAATGTAGGTGGGGTGGCAATTTTCTGCTTAAGGTCTTCAAATGTGCTCTGATGCTGTTCTAACCTAGACCATGCAACATTTTTGCACATCAGCTCTCTCAAAGGTGCTGTCAACTCACGGAAGTCTGGTATAAACTTACCCAAATAGTTGACCATACCAAGAAAACATTGTAGAGCTTGAACATCATCTGGTGCTGGCATCTCAAGAATGGCTGCTTGCTTCGAAGCGTCTGGTCATAAGCCAATCCTAGTAAATAAATGACCTACATATGTAACTTCTGGTAGTCTGAATTTGTGCTTCAGAGGATTGAGCATTAAATTCATTTCACATGCTCTGTCTAGAGGTTTTCTGCAGTTTCTGTCATGCTCTGCTTTACCATTTCCTCTGATCAATAAAGCATTTACTATTATGGCACATGGAAAACATGAAAAAATTTGGTCCATTGAATGCTGAAAGACTTCACTTGCAGAGTTTATTCCAAATGGCATCTTGAGGAATCTGTATCTCCCAAATGGGGTATTGAATGTGTTTCAGTTATGAAGATTTATGATCAAGCATCACTTGCCAAAGTGAACTCCTTTGCATCCAAGACAGAAACAAACAGTGGCATTCGGTATTAGGGCTGCGACTTCCTTAACTGTATGCATAGGATGATGAGGTATCTTTAATGCTTTGTTCAAATCTCCTGGGTCGATGCAGATTCTGATTTCATCTGAGCCTTTTTTATGAGCTGCTACCATGGACAATACTCTAAGAGTTAGTAATGACTGCACAGGACTTCAAACGGTCTCTAAGAGTTAGTAATGACTGCACAGGACTTCAAACTGTCTCTAAGAGTTAGTAATGACTGCACAGGACTTCAAACGGTCTCTAAGAGTTAGTAATGACTGCACAGGACTTCAAACTACATAAGATAGTAAGTTGTAACAGTTCCCAGCCAAATAACATGAAAGCACTACCGAGCCTTTAGTTTGAATTTATTCACCTCCATAAGCAACAAGTTTCACACAACTGGCCAAAGTTGCTTACCAGCTCTCACTTTAGCAAATGTTTCTAGTGACATAACATTACACCTTGAAACAGTGTCTACTTTGAGTTCAGTGGATTTACCATGGATCAGGACAGTAGAAAACACTTCATTCTTTGCCAATAAATCTACTGCATTAATCTTTTCACCAACTACTGATACACCATCTACATAGAAAGTAGAGTTGCAGCTTTTTATATGATCAACTTGCCTTTTTAAGTGGCCTTTCTTTCTAAGTGAGTGAAGTTTACTTGATTTGCAAAACTTTTGAAAATGGTTCAATTTTTTTACATTTGTAGCATTGTAGACCAAATGCTAATCACTTTTCTCTTTTATACTCATGGTTGGCACCACAATTGCGACAGTTAACAATGAAGCTTGACTTGGGTTTTGCTGATTCACCCTTATGCCGCACTGAGCATGCTATGCTCCTTTAACTGAACTTGTCTTAGAACTTGCCTGGAAGACTATGGGTTTTCACAGGAAGTCCACAGGGGCTGCAGCTGCCATGTGCTTAGGCCTGTTTCTGCTTGCCACATACTGCATACTGTCTACATTTGCTCTGGAGCCTGCTGAAATCATACTCATCACTTGCAAGCATACTTGTGTGTCTTTCTGTAACTTCATGGATTTAACAAATCTCAGTAGCTTTACTCAGCATTAAGCCACTGCCACAAAGCAAAATCTTTCTCACTGCAGCACTATTAATACCACACACAAGCCTGTCCTTTATTAACTCATCCCTTAAAATCACCAAACCTGTACATTTTAGCTTTGTTTCTCAGATCGGTAATATAAGCTGCAAAAGTTTCTCCTTGCTTGTGCTCTCTTGTGTAAAACAAATGCCTTTCTAATGTAACATTTGTCTGGGGGTTGCACATTTCTCTGAATTTGCATTTCAAACACTCTGGGCCTTCCCTTGATTCAGCCTGTACAACAATATGAGTTTCCCCCTCTCCTTCATACACTGCTGGTGTATATACAAATGAATGCTCTCTTTCAATGGCCTCTGACCTGGCTAGGTTTAGCAAAATGAATGCCCTGGTGCATGTATCTTTTGTCTGAATAAGCTGCTTGTATGAAAATATCGTAGTCTTGCTCAAATATTCTTGCAAGAATTTGATCAAATACAACTGGACCTCATCTGCAAAAGGCCTCTGTCATATTAACATATATCAGTGAAGGCTTTTGCAAGTATACATGAACACATACACATATGCCAGAAACTTATACGAGTACTTGTAACTATGCCCAATAGTATAACAAGCCTCTGAATAACTTGAACTCTGCAAAATACTTTGCAAAATAAGTCTCTATGGCACAAGAACACTTGTTAAAAATCACTGTACTTTAAGAAATTGCCTCTTATCAGTGTAAGAAACATTTCATAATAACTGCACTGTGCAAATAAACCTGGCAGAAGAAGCTCAGAGTAAGAAACATTTCGAAGTAACTGGACTTTGCGAATAAATAGTACACAGCACACTGAAACACTTCCAAAATGGCTATACTTTGTTAAATAACTCTTTACAGTGCAAGTAGCACTCAGTAATAGTGGACCTTTACGAATAGACACACCCAGCACAAGAAACATTTCAAAATGGCTGTATTTTGACTGGACTTCATGAAATAGTTGCACTTTGCACACAATAAACTCTTCAGAAGAAATACACAGCAATAAATACACACTGCAAACACTTGTACATACTTTGAGATACTTTGAATAACTCTAGTTATGCCGTGAATAGGTTCAATCAATGTGAAATAGTAGTTTATGCCAAAACACTGTAATTTGCCAAAAAACATGTAGTCTCCTTGCTTTATTTATGCTTAATGTGCCATTTTTGCCCTTTATTATATTTGTTTTACCTATTTTATCTCTTTTATTGTGCTCGTTTTAACTCTAAACATGCTTGTTTTACTCTAAACATGCTTGTTTTGAAATTCCAAGGTAACTCTAAACCCCGTATGGGCTTTTCTAGTAATCATTTTATCAAATATCTTAATTTCAAACATTTTGTTTAATTAATAAACTTTTTATGCCTTTTGTTTGCTTAATAAACATTTCCATGCTATTTCTTTGCTTAATAATGCGTTCTTTGCCCTTGTAATGCTCCGTTTTATTTTTTAATAAGATAAATTGTTTGTGCAAGTTTTCATTACCTTTGGTTCATTTATGGCCCTTTTTTGCTCTCGGTTCTCTTAATTTACCTTCACTGTTAGCTTTGCACCTCATAGCTCTGAAAAGTAGTTGATGGAATCCCAGTTTTGACACCATGTCGCTCATCTGGTCAGGATAAAACAGACGAAAATTTGTGGGATCTGCTCAGGCAGCTTTATTATATACAAACACATCAGGATTGAAGCTTAGTAACTTTAACTTAGATAAACTCATAAACAAACTATCTGTCTCATACATGCTCACTCTCTGGCTGCACTCTCAAAATGGCACTGAAGCTAGCACGTGCTTGCTATTTATATGCACGTGCTGTCCTTGGAAATGCTTCTTAAAGATACAACACACATTCTACAAAAGAGTAACTTCCAAAGCTTCAGTTATATCAGAAAATCTCCTTTCAAAAAATGTATGATCTCTAGCCAAATCTTTTATATGTAAAGTGCCAAGTAAGAATTACATTTAACAACTCAATTTTTTAATCATTTGTGTTGAATAAAACAGATACCAAGGGTCATACAGAAGCATATTATACTAATATGCGAAGCTAATATCAGAGGTAAATAACATTAATACCTTAGTTCTCAGTTTCATATTAAGCAGATTAGTGTAAATGCATGTAATCGTTACATATTTAACAAAAAATAATCATTTAATAACATTACTAGTGAAATGTGAAATTTGTTTAGTAATAACTGTAGTTCCTGCTATTCACAGTTTAAAACAGGAAGCTTGGTACAAGGGGTGCATCTCTGAAATGCTTCCCCACATTTCCTGTGTGTTATAGCATTAAAAAACAGCCAAAGACTCTAACAGTTATTTTAATGAATCTGAGTGGTTTAAAAATGGCTCGTGAGGCTCCTCTAAGTGAGTAAAGTTTCACTTTAATCTGTAGAAGTGCTTTTAGGTGTAATGGTTCAAATTAAGCTTGTAAAATGAAAACAAAAATGCCAAAAAATGTATTGGAGTCTCATAGCCATTTTGTAAGTAAATACAGTAACTACATCACAACAAACAAATCTACAGACAGTGTCCAGGTCATTTTTACTTATAAAAGTATAAATACAATAAGCTATTTTTTATATAAACTAAAGCTTATTTATGTTAGTTATTAAGATAAAATATGTGTAACATTCCGCAGTAGTGAAAAGGTATTTTAACAGTAAGAACACCCCACATTACAGTGATATCAGACACACAGTTTCATAAGCTAATCATTTAATATTGCTATAGAAACTTATTAAGAACTATATGATTATTTTCATTTAATATTTCTTGGTTATGATATTATTAAACAGTTATTACATGTTAACTAAAGTTAACATCTAATAATGAGATGAATAAAAGTAAACTTACTTCATGTCCAATGTGAAAAATCAGATTAATAATAGTAAAATAAAACTTTACTTATCAGTAGATGCTTTGAGAGACTTGCAGATATTAAAAGATGCAATCTGTCTTTTTCTTCTTCTTTTTTTGTGTCAGTCCAAGTATTGTTTTCAGAAGATCTCTTTAATGTAGTATTGGAATAGTGTGTGTCCTCAGGAATGGAAATTAAACTGTTGTTTTTAATAAAAGCAGATGTTTTCTCTAGATTGTTTAAGATTCTTGGTCCATTAGAGAGATGAATTTTAATTCTTGCAGGATACATTATTTAAGTTTTAATGTTATTCTGTTTCAATAACTTCACAAGTGGCGAGCATTTTTTTCCTTTGGTGCAGCAGTAACATTGTTGCCTTACAGCATGAGGTTCTCCCACTGATTCTCGGCTAGAGCGCCTTCTGTGTGGAGTCTGCATGTCCTCCCTGTGGTCGAGTGGCGTTCGAAAGACATGCGTGAATGGGCATGCCTTTGTTGAAGGTTGGGTGTCGGGCTGGCACCTCAGCACCGTAAAAATCTACTGCCAATCATTAGCAGACCGGAGTTCCACTGTGGCTAGGAAAAGCTGAAAGAAGAAGAACAACTAATACTCTGGCAGAATAGTCCTTGTCAAACCTGATGTAGCTTTGATCAAATCTCATACGAGCATTTCTCCATGCTGTCTTTATCCAGATATGATAAGAATTTTATGACAACTGATCTCGGTGGTAATGAGGAAGAAGTAGATACCAGTTTTCCTATTGCTCTGTGAGCTCTCTCGATGCCATAAGATAAACCTTCTTCCAGTTTTAAAATTTCTGTGATCCAGGAGTTTAAGAAACCATAAGTGTCCTTGCCCTCTGTTTTCTCAGGAGACCAAATATCCTTATATTACACCTCCTTTACTGGTTTTCAATGTCATCCAGTTTATTTTGTAGCCATGTATTTTGTTTAAGAAGGAATTCAGTTTGTAACTCTTCTTTCAGCCTCCCATCAATGTCATTTAAAGCAGTTTCTGTAGCAGAGATTTTATTTTGATGTTGTAATAGCTCCTTAAAGACCAGTTTGTTTCATGCTGTTTTATTGAAGGTGTTCTAGATTTTGTTTAAAGTCGTCTATTTTTAAAGACAATGCTTGTAAAGCAGTAGTCACCTGTTGCAGTTCTTCAGTGCTGTATCTGTTTGAGAGTGCTTAGACACTTCATGATTCACCAGAAAAAAAAGTATCTGATAATTTAACAGGAATTTCTCTGAATAGGGTCACCAACTTTGGTAGTCTTGAAGTTTGAACTACTATTAATAAGTTTTGATAAGAATTACTAACATACAGACTGCATCCTGAAATAAAACGGAAAGCTACTCTACCTAACCCACAATTTGAAAAGTAAAATAAGGTATATCCCATCTACGATGCGCTGCAAGTAAACGGACTGCATCCTGAAATAAAACGGGAAGCTACTCTACCTAACCCACAATTTGAAAAATAAAATAAGGTATATTCCCTCTACGGTGCGGTGCAAGTAAACGGACTGCACCCTGAAATAAAACGGGAAGCTACTCTACCTAACCCACATTTTGAAAACTAAAATAAGGTATATCCCGTCTACGATGCGCTGCAAGTAAACGGACTGCATCCTGAAATAAAACGGGAAGCTACTCTACCTAACCCACAATTTGAAAAATAAAATAAGGTTAATATTAAGTGTATTTAACATTTTCTGCAAGTATTTTCCTTGCCAACTGGGTCCTCAGTACTAGCGCGATTACCCTAGGATTCCCCAATTGCTAAATCTGCTCTAGTCAGCTACTGCTGTAACTACCTTAAAACTATGTAAAATTGTAAACAGCAGTTTGAATATAAAGAAAATCATATCAAAAAGCTAAGACCTGTATTAAAGAATTACAGCCATAAAAAAAAACTAAAATTTAAGCCAATTCACTTCCTCTCTAACTCTTAAAGAAAAGGTTACCTTGTGGCTTAGTATAAGCCCCGCTCTGCTCGCCCTCGCTTCACTCTGGCTTGCTCCACACCCCTCCCTGCTCCCAAATCTCACCCGCCCGCAGTGGTGCTAATTTTCAAACTCTTCTAACCACACCTCCTCCATCCACACCCAATCAATAATGTCTTCTTAGACCATACCACCTCCCCCCACCTTCTGGTAATTACTTATTTCCCCAAATTAAGTATAACTCCTCCCTCAAGCATCACCCAAGCAATATGTCATCACCCAATATGCTGTTACTACCATCAGTACTAGCCCTCCTACTTATTCCATATCTTTCTACCCTATATGAAGACTGGCCCTATCTAGGTTTTCATCATCCATTGTACCAAACCAACCCCTCTCTAATACCTAATAAAACAGACCAAATTATATCCCCCACAATCCCCACCTATCCAAGACCAAACTCTACCAATTCATCAGACCTAGAACCATCAGGCCTAAAGACAGACACTATATCAAACATATATATAAAGCCCTCAAGTTTATTTCCACCTTAAACCATAGACTTGCTATGGATGGTGATGTCCATCCAAATCCAGGCCTATCCTCCCCCATCTGACACTTACTCCATGTATGTCACACCCCCTCACCTCTTACTAACCACCAGACCCCCCCCCCCAAACTCTTTCCTAGCCTGCCATTTAAATATTAGGAGTATAAACAATAAGATCCACAACCTCCACACCCTATTAGCAACTTATTCCTCAGATCTGTCATGTCTTACAGAAACCTGGCTAAAACCAGGTACCAAAGATACAGAAGTAATCCCACCAGGTTATGACATACTCAGAGAAGACCGTAAAACTAGAAAAGGTGGTGGTGTAGCCGTCCTCTATAAAAACACATTAGAGCTTACCCTAGCCTCCCCACAACCCCCCCTAATGAATAATGCTGAAATTCTAATCACTAAAGTACAACTCAACAAAAATAAAAATATTAACATTGCATGTATTTATATCCCCCCAGGCAAAAACAACAGTAACACCCTGGAGGACTTTCTTTATTGGTTATCCTGTACCCACCCCCAAGAAACTATGGTGTTAGGGGACTTTAATATTGATTGGAATTCCTGCTCCTCTGATTCTCCATCTACCCTTATAAATCTACATGGTTTCACCCAGCTTATATCCACTCCTACCAGGATAGGAAAATCCAATAACAAAGAAAGTATCCTCGATTGGATTCTTATTAACAATCACCCAGACCAGTACAATGCAGGCACACTCCCAGAGGATATGAGTAATCACTTACTCACATATATCATCAAGTGCAAGTTAGACAACCCCCATCTTACTACAGTTAGAAGTATCAGAAATAATAAAAACTTTAACACCAGTTCCTTTCAGAATGGACTTAAAGCCTACAATTGGTCAATACTAAAGCAGCTTCCACTTGATGATGCGGTAGCCTACTTCAGTTTCATATTCCTTAATATTCTAGATTCCCATGCTCCTGTACGCTCCATTCGAACTAAGTCTAAAATTGCACCCTGGCTCTCTAAAGAGTCCAAATCCAAAATCGTATCTACAAATAAAGAATGGAACAAATGGCATACCTCAAAAGACCCACAAACCCACCAGAGATTCAGGCAACTAAGAAAAGAAACAAAAAATTCCATCCTAGCAGTTAAAAAAAAACTTTTTCCTCCATCTCCAACAAAAACAACAAAACAACCCCCAAAAGTTCTGGGCTGGAATCAAAAAGCTCTTGCGTCCAGGACAGTCAACTACTCCCACCCCAACAACCTGCAACCAACAATGCCCTGAGGACATTGCAAATACATTTAATAGTTTCTTCACAGAAACCATTTGATCCCCGGCCAAACAACTTAACCAATTGACAGCCACCTCCCCTATCCCAAGCCAAAATAATGCTACAGCTACCTCGGCCTCCTCCTTTACCTTCCATCCTGTGTACACATCTACAATTAGATCTCTACTTAATAAGCTAAAACCCACCACTGTAGCAGCTGATCTACTTCTTGCAGAGTATCTGCAAAGCGCAGCAGACGCCATTGCTTACCCATCTCCATTATCATTAACAGTACCTTGTCTGAAGCCACCATCCCCACCATTTGGAAAATATCCCATATTATTCCTCTCCACAAAGGAGGCAGCTCACTAGAGCTATCTAAGCTTAGACCTATAGCAATACTTTCACCGCTAGCCAAAATCATGGAAAAATGTGTCCATAAACAACTGATATCCCATCTCACTCAAAACAAAATTCTAGCCAATTCACAGCATGGCTTCAGGCAAAATAATAGTACCACCTCAGCCTTACTATCCTTTTCTAATACCATTAATCAAAATTGAAACAATAACAAACTCACATCAGCCCTCTTCTTAGACCTCTCTAAGGCCTCTGATATGGTGAACCACAATCTTCTCATAGACACTTTAAAAACATTATCACTTAATGATCACACGCTAAAATTGTTTCAATCATATCTGGGCAGCAGACAGCAAGCTGTACTATGGCGGGATAAACTTTCATCACGTTTATCTGTCACCATAGGCATTCCTCAGGGCTCTATCCTTGGTCCCCTTCTTTTCTCTATCTTTATAAACAAACTGCCCACCGCCACGCCCCAGGCCACATGCATACAATATGCAGATGACTCTATCTTAATCTGTTCAGCCACTTCCCTGGCAGATCTCATGGCAATCACAGAAAACACGTTTAACCTAGTCGAAAAATGGTTCTCAAGTTGTCAACTAATTTTAAATCCTAACAAAACCAAATTGCTCACATTCTCACCCACCTGTAAGACCCCCTCCCCACTGATGTCCATTAACTCCTCCAACAGCACAATTATATCACCAGATACCCATACTAAGCTTTTAGGTGTCACTATAGACAACTCCCTTAAATTTGATACACACATTAGTCAAACCATTAAAACTGTCAACAAAAAACTTGGATCCTTCTACAAGGTCAGAGGTTTCCTTACCCCGCACACCAGATCTACTATTGCTTGCACACACCTGCTGTCAACCCTTCTCTATGCCTCTCCCCTTCTTACTAACCTAAACCAATCAACACTTAACAAACTAGCTATCTGCTATAATCACATCGCTAGATTTTCAACAGGTATGGCCTATAGGACCCACCACTGCCTTAACCTGAAGCACCTGAGGTGGCTAGAATGCACTAGCCTACTTCACTATAGCCAGCTCAAAAAAGCATATCAAATTCTTCACCACCCTGAAAAAAACCCTGCTCTTAAATGTATCATTAACCCCTATAATAACTTGCTGTCACTTCAATCCTCCAATAAACTATTAGTCCAAACATCTAATAATGCTGCTGGTGAATCACTATACTCTAACTATGTAGGAAAAATCTGGAACTCACTGCCTTGTGTTCTCACTTTAAAACCATCTTTCTCACAATTCAAAAAATCTTAAACTATATCTCAAATCGCACTGGCAATGTTCCTGTTCCAAACCAGGTTAGCCCTTCCTACATGTGGATGTGCTTAGCTGCTGTGCACCTTAATCTATGCATTATGTAACTGAAACAGACCTATCTCTGCCCTCTTACTTTTGCTTCACTGTTTAAATGTATGTTTATTGCACAGTAACATAACTATTTTTTATACTGAACATTGTATTGTAACTGTATAACTTTCTTAGAATGTGTTTAACTGTTTGTTTACTAACCTGGAGCTTTTCTTCCCGGGCCTCCACTGAAAATGGACATGTATCCACTAGTACTCTCCCGGTTAACAAATGTAAAATAAAATAATAATAAAAAATAAAATTTTTTAACTGAAATCCTGTCTAAATATATCCACCAACCAAAAAAGCCAAACACAACCAAGAAAACGACGAAAGAAATGGCAGAAGTGGACAGCACTGAGCAAACACCTTCGATAATCACAAAATAATAGCGTATAAAAGGTTTAATATCCGCTTTCATCGCACAAACTTCATCAGAAAACAGCAAGTACAAGCACAAATGGTTTAAATACATCCGCTAATCAGTAACTAATTAACTTAATTAAAAAATTAATTAAAATACTTAAATTTAAAAATCAAAAATCAAAAAGTTGCTTTAATAAATCCAACAATAATTACACATTAAATAAACATCCCATATCGATGTTTTTAGAAATAGTCAATTTACGGTGTTTTAAAAATCACTTTAAGTTAATAGCTTAGTTGAGTCCTGGTGGTAAATCCGATTGTAATCTGACCTGCCAAAGGGTTTCTCGTTGTTCTACATAATTTCTGAAGTCCCCAGCTCTCCTGTCATGTTTACATATCTCTAATATAGAAAACATAAACTTCCTAAACCCTAAACATGATGTGGAATGTTTATATAAAGCATTGTTAGAATCTTTAGTTTTAATAGCATATACATGCTCTTTAATGCGTCTACCTAAACTTCTCGTGGTCATACCCACGTAAAAAGCTGGGCACACAGAACACATAGCAATATAAACAAGCCCACAACTAGTACAGTCAACATAACCAGGAACTTCTAATATTTTTTCCGATGTAATGACATTAATGTAAGGGCCATCAGATATAAAACGACAAACTTTACAATGGTTACATCGAAACATGCCTTTCTTCTTTCTATCAATAGAAGTGTCATCAATAAAATGCCATTCCAAAATTCTTTTTAGAGTGTTACTTTTGCGGAACACAAACCTAGGTTTGGGTCCAACAACTTGGATAATGTCAGGGTTACCATGAATAACTTTCCAATTTTCCTCTAAAATAGCCCTAATCTTATTACAATCAGTGCTCATCTCAAAGGAACAAAAATGATCACAACTAGCATCGTTGTGAGGCTGAATCTGGGCGGTACAGTTCTTAATGATCGCCCGGTCAAGAATCGGAGGAAAGTGAGTAAAACGTTTATCAAATACTTCGTTACCAATGTCTATTAAAAACTTTTCATCATAACCCCGCTGAATAAATAAAGAAGCAATGAGATGAAATTCCTGTATCACATCGTGCTCTCTAGTGGTCATTCGGCTAGCCCTGATGTATTGTCCTCTGGGGACATTTCTCACTACATGTTTAGGATGCCCACTTGAATTGTGTAAATACCCATTGGTAAACGTCTTTTTTCTATGAATTCTACTGTGAAACCTATTATCTACATTGTCCCACCAAATATGAATGTCTAAGAAGTTAACAGATAATCCAACATCACCAAGTGTGAATTTAAGATAGCCAGATAAAGAGTTAACTTGACATAAAAAGGAATGTGCAGTGTCTGGGCTTCCCTCAATGATGAAAATTAAATCATCAATGTACCTGCAGAAAAAAATGATGTTAAATTTCTGTTTCAAAATGGGAAGAAATTCAACCTCCCACCATGCCATAACTAAATTGGCATAGGCTGGTGCTGCTGGGGAGCCCATAGCGACACCGCGTTTTTGCCTATAATACCTATTATTAAACAGAAAAAAAATTGTTTTCCAAAATAATATCTAAAAACCTTCAAATCAAAGAAATAAGAGAATTGTTGAAGAGCTTTTCCTTTCACCAAAAAACTGCGAACAGCGTCAACACCCTCATCATGAGGAATGCATGTGTATAATGAGTTAACGTCTAGTGTAAAAATAATGTGTTTAGAAGAATCAAAAATTCGCCCTTCATGAAAAATCCTCATTTTTTCTAAAAAATGCCAGGAATCCCTGATAAATGATGAATGGTTTTCAAGTAATGGTCCTAACAAAGCATCAATAACTAGAGAAATCCCCTCCGTAATCGAATGGGGAGAAGAAACTATAGGACATAAAGGAGGATTTGAAACGTCCTTATGAGTTTTAGGGATTCCAAAAATAACTCCTATTTTTGGATGTTCAACTACACAAAAATTATATAAATTAAAATTAATTTCACCAGACATAAGTGCGTCGTATAAATGTGAATGAACTTCGCGAAAACATTTTAAAATGTCAAAAAGAGTGATGGGTTCATATTCACAGATGTTCCCTAGTATTTTCAACATGTTACAATTGTAACGTTCATAGTCCATAACAACTATGTTTGAACCCTTATTGCTCTTCATAAACCTAAATGACGTAGTTAACTCTCTTAAATTGCTTAAGGCCGTTCTTTCTTGACGGCTCAAGTTATCACAAAAATAGTTCTTATTCTTAAATAATTCATTAACTTCCTTAATACATAACTCTTCATAAGCTTTGATGGTGTAATGTAAGTTAGGTACAAAACAAGAGGGCTTGTTAATAACATTACTAGTGCTAGGTAAATCATGCATTAGGTAAGATAGATTCAGTTTTCTGGTAAATTTTTTAATGTCAATGACTGTCTTGCCGTAATTAGCTCTCTGACAAGGTATAAAATTAAGCCCATACTTCAAAACAGTCAATTCTGTGGTGGTAAATGAATGCTCAGTCAAATTAATGACACCAAAAGTGTCCGAATGACCAGTTAGGCTTCGTCCCCCGACGAACTTGACCCCAAAAAAGTCCAACTTCTAGTAAGTACAGTACTTTTGCAACTGTTACTCAAAAGATTTTTCTTGTTGGGAGCAATGTCAGTAGAGGTAGACACAGACCTATCTTTGCTAACTCTACTGGTGCCCAGACTGTCCGCAGAATTATCAACGATGTTGTCAACCTGTTTGTTAGTTGTAAAATTGTTATCCTGAACTTTGTCAGGTAAACAGCTGGTGACAGAGGAAGAAGGCATAATAGGCGGAAAAGCCAAATCGTAGTCACTTTTGCTGCCTTTAAATGCCGTAGTAGCAGTGTCCAAATGGTCAGAGAAAGACTTGGAAGAAATAACAGGATGACTAAATTTGTTAACAAAATTTGATCTCGGCAACTGATTAACGTTGTTACGATAATTAGGTGCAAAATTGTTGTAAGCGGTCTTGTTTTCATATGCAATGATGTCTCTGTCAAGCTTTGACCGCTTCCTATTGGTAACTTCGTTAATATGTTGATCCAGTTCATTGGTTAAAAAAGCAAAAAATGTATCAAAACTATCAGCAGAAAGCCGGTTTTTGATGAAACCCTCAGTTTCATTAATATCGTTCATTAACAGGGACATCTTTTGAATGTTGTTATCAATTAGTAACCTCAAAAATCGAATACCAGCTTCATTAAAAAAGGTAATCAGTAAGTTAAACATAGGATGACCTAAATTAATGCCATTTGAACATTTAAAAAAGTGTAGCCCCTTAGGTACCACACCTAGTTCAATGCATTTAAAAAAATAACAGTTTTCAATGTCCAAAGACTTGTACCTTTTTAGCAATTTCAAAAGATGATCTCACTGACTGTTAAGCTCACCGCTGTGTGTTTCCAAAGAACCCCGAGTTGACTTGCAAAAAGGATTGTTGTCCCGGTTAAGCAAATGTGCACAGCTAGCATTGTCAGAATTGCTGGCATGAAACGGCAAATGTGATTTCTTAACTCCACGCCCTGTGTCCAAATGTGAAGGACTGCCCAAATCAATCACAGTTTCCAATTCGTCACTGGCTCCAACTGGGCTGGAGACATGCATCATGTTGTCTGTAGCACTGGCCTTGGCCACCAAAAACTTCAATGAAGATTGAATGTCCAGTAAGGTAGCAATTAATAAACCGTTGGCTTTATCAGCCCCCGATGTCAGTGTAGAGTGCACCGATAAATTCAACAGGGTGTCATCAGCAACTTCTGCCATAACAAGGCTCGAAAAAACCACCAACCAAAAAAGCCAAACACAACCAAGAAAACGACGAAAGTAATGGCAGAAGTGGACACCACTGAGCAAACACCTTCAATAATCACAAAATAATAGCGTATAAAAGGTTTAATATCCGCTTTCGTCACACAAACGTCATCAGAAAACAGCAAGTACAAGCACAAAAATCAAAAAGTCGATATGGGATGTTTATTTAATGTGTAATTATTGTTGGATTTATTAAAGCAACTTTTTGATTTTTGATTTTTAAATTTAAGTATTTTAATTAATTTTTTAATTAAGTTAATTAGTTACTGATTAGCGGATGTATTTAAACCATTTGTGCTTATACTTGCTGTTTTCTGATGAAGTTTGTGTGACGAAAGTGGATATTAAACCTTTTATACGCTATTATTTTGTGATTATTGAAGGTGTTTGCTCAGTGGTGTCCACTTCTGCCATTTCTTTCGTCGTTTTCCTGTCTAAATATATACTTTACAGAGCTTGGAATTGGTGCTGCTACCAGATGGCCATCTTGCCTCCATCCCCGACTGTCATTCTTTCTATAGGGATTTCAGCAGAAACTGACTAGACCACATTGTCCACCCCGAGCCCACTGCCAATGCAGACAGTTCTCTCATGCAATATTTTTTGTGACAAAGAAGATACCTATAATGGGAAAGAATGTGTGTGTGGTATTTATTCCTAAAGTAATGTAAATTAAAATTAACTAGAAAGTGTCTGTGGTATTTATTCCAAAAGTAATGTAAATTAAAATTAACTAGAGTAAGTCCCTCATGGAAACCGGGCAGAATGTAACATGTCAGAATGTGAGATGTGGAATACCTGAGAAGCTGACATACAATCCTTCTCCATATATGGGCTTGTAATCTCTCTCTCTCTCTCTCTCCTCTCCACTAAAATTAGTTGCTTTCTGTGTACGCACCCAATGTTTCACTGTTATAAAGGTGAAAGGCATAATGGCTACTGTAATGTGTCTCAACTTGTTGCTGTCAGACAAAGGTAGCTGCTATCTGTGTGTACACCTAATGTTTCACTGTTATAAAGGTGAAAAGCATAATGGCTACTGTAATGTATTTCAACTTGTTGCTTTGAGACACATGCAGTACCCCTCAATAACTAGCAATATTAGTGAGCATTAAACACTAATTGTGTAACTAGTGATTGATTCCACACACCTCCTATTTGCCTCTGGGATTGATTTTAAGTAGAATAAAATAAATAATGACCACAGAAAATCTATTTCAAATTGATGCACTCATGCATATGCACTATCCTTCCTGGCAAGCCATACCCATGATTGTTTAACAGTGATTAAGTCATTATCCTTTGTTTTCACACAGTATGACTCTAAATTACACCTTCTTGACTATAACCATGTTTGATTATGATAAAACTAAAGCAAATAATGCCCACAGTAGTATATTCCAACTTGCTGCTCTCATGTAAATAATCTCCACCATAATATTAAAAATGAATCCTGCTTGGATCTCTGCTGCAGGCCTATGTACTGTTACTAATGCCCATAGATAATCTGGTGTTCTGCCTTTACTTTTATTTTTCACATACCTGCAAGAGAAAACCATCCTTAAAGAACTGGGGAGTCTGCTCCCATAAGTAAGTTGTAATCATACTACTATTACTACAGCCTGCTGAGTAAGCACTAAGATGGGTTGCAAACATAGGACTACACCATGGATTGGCTAGACATGGCCTTTTAATTGATCATTACTGCATATGTTTCCAAGTTTTTTTTCTGTAATACAGTAGTGAATATAGTACTGACACATTCAGTTATAAAAGTGAAATAAATAAATAAATAAAAATCTTCTTAAATCTCCACATTATTTCCAAAATCAGCATAAGTAACCCATATACTGATAGTGAGAGGTCTGTTAGCTACATTAGGGGGAAACTAATCTCTGTTTGGTTAGAAAATGGCATCTGTGACATTGCAAGCCTCCATATCCTAATTTCTAAATATACCTACTCTGAGATCACAGGAAATTGGAAAAAGAGGTAAAGTGTGGAAAACAATAGTAAAACTCATCTTCTTTTTCATTTTTACTTCTGTTTTTGTTACCCATGTTAGTCTCATTAGGGCGGTGTCCTTTTTTCAGGGGAGAGCAAAGGTAGAGTTCATACTGACTAGGGAAACTTGGACAGGGTATTGGGGAATTTCACTACTCTTTTTTTCAATAAGTGAAGTGGAATCTTTAATATCATTGAGCTATGACCAACTCAGGCAAATGGAGCCTCAATTTAACATCTCATCCAAAGGGTGGCACACTCAGGAGTGTGACACCCCCTTATACTTCACTGGTGTCAGTAATGGAAAATTAATCCAAGTTCTTGGGCTGGAATCAGAACCCAGAGCCTTCTAATCCTCCAGCACTAGCAGCAAGTGTGCTACCTGTTGAGCTACTGACTGTGTTTCCTCTTCCCCAACTCCACAATACACTTAATGAGTTACCCATGCATCCCTAATGCAGTGAAACATCAACTACAGGAAACTTGTGACTCTCAATAAAATGTAGGTGTCCCTGTTTGTTCAAATGCAGACATTATTTCCTCTGTTTCAATACTCCACTAGTGTGATCCCTAGTAAACAAAAAACCTCTATGTTTGATCCAACAGTACACTAAAACAGACACAATGCTTTTAATACATCTTCTTTTCTTATTACTTGCTACATAAAGCAGCAGCAAACCTTGGTCACTGTGAATTCCTGACCATTTTGGGTTCAATGTTATGCATGTTCTATTTCAAGAGGCATTAAGTCTTTCAGCTGGTATACTAGTACAGTTACTGCTGTAGCAATTCAAACACTTAAACTCCCTTCAGCATCTATCAGTTATATCACACATTCTGGTACTGTGCCTTATGTTCCTGATTTCTAAGTATATCTTACACGCTACTATATTTTTCACTGCCACTTCCTAAAGGTAATGTTTGTCCTCATTCCTTTACTTTTATTTAAGATCTGCATAGTATATAGTCATGTCAATCTGACTTCACTTGCTCTGTCAAGGCAATATGCTGCAGCAGCAAACATTTCTTCTTCCATCTTCATTTTACTTCTATTAATTTTCCCTTATATGAAAACAAAACAGGACTGCCCTGTTAACAACTTCCCTCACCTGCAGGCTCAGTAGCTATTTTTGCATTTCTGACTCCACAGAAAGTCTGATTTTACAACACCCAAGCAGAAACAGAAGACATTTTGAGAAGTCTGAGGATTATAAACTATTCTGTTCACAAGTGTCACTATGTTTTATGGTCCTGTATCACTAGACTCATCAAAACAACTTGCCTTTCAAACTTAACAAAGAAAGAAGCCCACGTATATATACAGAGATGCACAATATTTATTAACCAGTGGAAACCACTGAAATTAATGGCATGGAGTGTAATCTTAATGGTATTAAACTGACTTTATCCACTCCAAATTACAATTATTCTGCACCCATCAAAAGTATTAACTAGATCATGAATCCTAGAAAGCAGAGGAATATGGGGATGATTATTATCCACAGAAATACAGAAATTTATGTTGAATATTCCTAGATTTTTCATGCTAGATGCAAGAAAAAAGAGACACAATTGTGTAACCCGTTTGGATTACTGATGACTATGAATTAAATCACAGCAAATCCCAATATCACTAAAGGGTTAAGCTGAAAGCCATTTTCAGCTATCCTGAAACAAAGATTCTTATTGAGGGACAAGCCCCCTGCATCCTACATGACTGAAGAGGCCCCCGACTCTCCTTACATATACCTTTTAAATCTAGAGTTGCACATCAGTAGGGAAATGGCAAACTCCAGGTTTGTTAAAATGGTTTTCAGAGTATCCCTTTCACAGTATCAGTCATCAAATGATTTGTTTTATTCCTAGCATTTTGAAAATGACTGCTTTACATCAAAGAAACCCTCCTTTCTTTTAGCAAAGAAAAAAAGCAGTCCTTTCCAAGTAATACCTGGGTTGTTTAGGTATATCCAAAGGGAAAGAAGTTTCTCTACATTATTCCTCTGTTTTGAAAATACAGTGACCTGAATGGGCTTACTCAAAGTTCTCTTTGACAATGCTTTTGGTTTTCAATGACCATCTCCTTAAGCAAAACTAAAATGACTGACTGAACATTATGATGCCATACAGAATAAGTGTCCTTCTGGCAGAGCTAAAAGACACTCACCCCCCCCCCTCCACCCCCAAAAACGATAACATCAGTTGACTTCACCAACTCAAAGACCTGCACTGTCACTTTCTCCAACAACTAAATCACTTCTCATGGGCACAGAAATAAAAAAGTGCTGTACTCACCATAATGCTCCATCTGTGTCGCCCATTTTCATTCTTCCTCAACTGATAGGTCTCAGATCTGACTTGGATCTAGCTCAGCTGCTTCTACCAGATCTTTGGATCCAAACTTTCAAGTTCGTCAATTTACCCATAATGTCCCACCAAACTAACATATGTCAGATCAAGTTTGCTACCTTTAGAGATAAAGGGACAATACCTTAAAGGAAATAATAAAGGTCAGAATACAAAAAAGAGCTGGAGCTCAAATAACAAACACAGTTCTCAAAGAAAAGCTCTTAGGCCTTTCCAGGGGCAAAGGGAAGGGGGAGATGGGTGGGGGTATTGAAGAAGAATGAAAAACACAGATACAACACAGATGAAATGTTATGGCGAATACATAACTTTTTTATCTGATGTTGTCATTTTCATTCATTCCTGAATGGCTGGGATAGAGTCCCCAGCTAGATGAACTTTGGGTGGCCCTGATGGAAGATATTCTGGAGTACGGTGGAGCCAAAAGCAGCTCAGTTGCTGGAAACCAAATCAAATTTGTAATGAGCAATAAAAGTATGAGCATTAGTCTAAGTGGCAGCAGCACAAATGTCATCTACGTAAGCTCTTGACCAAAAAGCTGGGGAGACTGCCATGGAGCTCATGGAATGAGCTCTAGCAGGCCTAGGCAAGGATAATCTTCTTTTACTACAGACAAAGGAGATACAATCAGTTAACCATTTGTCCAGTGTAACTTTGGAAACTGGCCTTGCCTAATCTGTTAGGACAGAAAGAGATAAACTGGTCAGTTTTCCAAAAATCATTAGCTCTATGGAGATAAAAGGGAAGTTGTCTATACACATCCAAAAGATGAAGCATGCACTCTTCTTTATTTGAAAATTTGGAAAGAAAACTTGGAGGTTAATGACCTGGGTAATGTTGAACTCAGAAGCTGCTTAGGCAAAAAATTACAGGTTGGTCCATAAGGACACCCTGTCTTTGTAGAAAACCAGATAAGGTGATTTGCAGGATAGAGCCTGGAGTTCAGATACTCATCTAGCTGATGTGATAGCGACTAGAAAAATGGTTTTCCAAGACAAAACTTTAGATCTGACCTGGCTGAAGGTTCAAAGGCAGTTTGGGTCAGGGCCTGAAGCACAACAGTTAAATCCCAAGAAAGAGGAGTAGGATCCTTTATCAGAGGTCTAAGTAAAAAGGTCCTTTTGAGAAAAGCTTTACATAATTTAGAAGAAGCTAAGGTAGATTAACTTTTACCTAGGTGGAAGTTCAAAATGGCAGCCAACTGGACCTTAATAGTAGAAAAACTAGCCCCTTCACTGAAAACTGAAGCTAGAAAATCAGGTATAGCCAGCACAGGGGCAGAAAAAGGGTCCAGATCCCTGTTAATGGCCTAGAATACAAATCTCTTCCATTTACTTCTTTAGATCTTTCTAGTAGAAGCTTTTTGAGTAGGTAAAAAAAATATGACAGGCTGAGGAATAGAGCCACCAGGCAGTCAGTATGAGTTCTGTTATACCTAGATGAGTAATACCTATTGGGTGAGACAGGAGATCTGGAGTGGGGTCCAGTATCCAGAGTGGATGTAGAAGGTGAGGCCAGAGGAAGGGAAACTAAATCTGATGAGGCCAAAAGGGGGGCAATGAGGATAGCTGTGCTCTTCAACCAGAATGCTTTCTGTAGAAATTTGGGAATGAGAGGTAATGGTGAGTAAGCATTAAGAAGACCGGAGGGTCAGTCATGGACTAGAGCACCTTTCAGTGACTCCCCAGTTGGAGGGATTAGGGCAAAGACCCTGCTTCTTGTGTTGTTGAGGGAAGATGCAAATAGTTTGCAGTATTGCTGGCCCCATTGGTGGAAAATTATCTCCACTACTGTGACACTGACAGACCACTCATGTGGTTTCAGAAATGACCTGCTTAGTTTGTCTGCAATCACATTGGCTTTTCCCAGTATGTGCATTGCTATTAGAAAGCAACTGGAAGAAATCATCCATTGTCACACTCTCATTACTTCTAGACAAAGTGGATAAAACTTGTTTGTCGATGTATCAGACCATGGACATATTGTCCATCTGAATTGCAATTGTCCCGGAGGGGAGAAGGACTTGAAAGGCCTGCAATGCTAGGAGAACTACTCTCATTTCCAGGACATTGATATGCGTCTTGGCCTTTTCTGGGGGACCACATACCTTGGACTGTCCTTCCCAAATAATACCTCCCAACTTCATTTGGGAGGCACCCATGGTCACCGTGGCCATGGGCCATGGAAGAACAAATGGTCAGCCTTTGGAAAGTTTGTTTGAATGAATCCACCAAAGAAGGTATCCTTTACATGCTTGTGTGATCTTGACTGGGGTAGTTAAAGGATGTTGAAGAGTGGACCACTGGACTAATAGCATCCACTGAAGAATTCATATGTGAAACCCAAGAAGAATGTTGTATTATTTTCCTGACCTGGGATCTGAGTGTCTGGATTCAAGCTGGAAGAAGAGAGGCTATTTGATTGACTGTGTCCAAATGAGCATCTATGAACTCCAGATTCTGTATAGGTATGAGTTGCAATTTGTTGTAATTGACTATGATGCCTAAATGAAGGCACAACAGGAGCAAGTAGTCCATTGCCTGCAGGAGTAGATGCCTGGTTGGGGCAGTTAGTTGCCAGTTATCTAGATATGGAAACATTCAGAATCCCAGCAGTCTCAAGTGAGCTGCTGCTACTGCCCTGCATTTGAAGAACACCCTGAGGGCAGTGGTGAGACCAAAGAGCAGTGCTCTGAACTGGTAATGACTGTCTCCCAGACAGAAGCACAGATATCTTCTGGAACACCTGTTCATTTTGATGTGATTTTATGAATCTTGATCTATTGAGAACAGTAGTGGCAGAATGGACTGAGCCATGACCATTTGGAACATTGAATATTGCATAAACTGGTTCAGTTTTCTGAGATCCAGGATGGGTTTCAAGTCCCCTGTCTTCTTCGGCCCTAACAAGATTGTTGAATAGATCATGGATCCTTTCTGGTACAGAGGGAACCTTCTGGATGACTCTTTTTTTAGCAGCTTTTCTATTTCTAATGCTGCTGCTTCCCTCTGATTGGGTGAAACACTGGGGTTTCTTTTCATTCTTGTTGGGGAGTTTGGGAAAAAAGGCATGATATAACCTCTGGATATAATTCTCTGCACTGAAGAATATTTTGTTATGCACTGCCAGGCTCTTTGGTGCAGAAACAAATGTTCACTGTCTGCATGCAGAGAGGAGCAGTCGGGTCCCTTTTCAGGAGTGCTGATAGGGTTTTTTCAAGGAATTCTGGAAACCATGATTCTACAAGCCACCTCTGCTGTGGGGGTAACATCTTCCATTTGAGTTCCCCTATTCTGCCCTTGGGAGAACTATCTCCTTGTGAGTCTTGAAAAGGACCCTGGGATTTACAGAACCACATCCTTTTACCTCCTTGTTGATTCTGGGAAAAGGGTCTTTGAGAGGTAGAAAATGTATCCCAACAGCAGACACAGTCTTCCCTTCTTGATCACATCTGGAGAGTGTGTCCTTCACTTTAGGGCCAAATAAGGAAGATCCATCAAAGGAGCACTAATGAATGAAGACTTAAAGGGCTCCAGAAAGTCACAAAGTCACATCCAGGCATGTTTCCTAATGGCTATGCCTGAATCCACCACATGTGGGGTACCTTCCACTGCATGGAAGATCAGCCTCATGGACACATTAGCTATTGATTGAAGGGTGACTAGTTGTGAGGAGACTCTATTTTGATCCTCAGCAGACATGGACCCAGAAAGAGATTTTGAGAGTTCTTTAGTCAAATTTCTTTATAATCTTGTAAAATGTGCCAGATAATTCAATGATCACAGAGTCTAAGGATGCTGAAGTGTACACATGCTTACTGAATCTCTCCAAGGCCCTGGACTCCCTGTTAGGGGGGATGGACATAAGAGCTCTGCTCCACAAGCTCTTTTTTTGGTGGCCACCACCACAACCATGGCATCAACTGGGTCCCCTTTGCTTCAGTGTGTCCTGTCCCTGGGAGGGGCTAAAGTTTTGTCTGGACATTTAGGGATGGGCTCCACAGTATCCTGTTCCTTCCCTGCCTAGTAAAAAATGAGATCTGTAAGTTAGTTGGCTGGGAGAGTCACTCAAGATGTAGTCAGCCAGACCCAAAATCTCCAGGAACACCAACTCCTCTTGGGAAGGGGTATTAGAAAACCAACCAACTTTCAATTTTGAGAGTTCCAGAATGTCTTCAAATGAGACATCTTCAGGTGGAGATCTGGGAGACTCTTCCCCTTCATTGAAATCAGTATACTCCATGATAGACTCCTAAGGGAACCTAGGTGTCTCTTTTTACATGTTCTCTTCTAAGGGTCCTCATCAGCTGTGTGGTCTGGAGAGGTTTCAAAAGAGATGGGTTGTCCTGACAGTTTGGCTGGAAGCTTGATTGGGCTGGCTGCTCCAGTTGAATGGAAGAATGAGGCTAAGAGCAAAGAACTGCAGGACTCAAACTTGTCTGATCCAAGGGGAGCAGGTTTGTCCCATCTCTAGGTAAATAGAAGGTCATCTCCACAATCTTGAAGGCAGAACACCTGGGGGAAAATGAAGTAAATAGCAAAGGAGATGATATTTCACAAACTGTTGGCTCCTGTAACTCCACAAGCACTCCACCTGAGGAAGGAGTCAGGCCCAAGCTGTCCAGAGCCGAAGCCCATAGGGGTAGGGATGGCTCCAATAGCTTCAGAGTTTACTCTAGTCTTCTGGATCCAGTGCCAATGCTTCATCTCCAAGAATCCTCTAGTTCTGAAAGGCTCAGAGCCAGAAGGCTCAGGCAAGTAAGCGGAGTCAAAGAATAGGCTGTCTTCACATCAGATGAGGACAACCCCAGGGATCTCAGATCTGAGGACTCTGAAGCAATAGGTCAGATTGGTTAAGGAGAAACCAAAGGGGAAGTAGTCATAGGTCATCTCACAAATCCAATGGGAAATATATCCAGGAGTACTAACATCTGGATCTGAGCTCTGAAGAATTTTCTCACCATCCTATCCATGTCAGCCTTGGACAGACTCCTAAAAGACCTAGGAGAAGAGGTGAAGGATGGAGGCCTTGAGAGTTTATGGGGGAGATTGCTCAAATAAGGGTGAAGGGAACCTAGATGATACTGGATCCTGTAGAGTAAGCAGTAGTCAGAGCCACAGTGATTTTGATTTTGAAGTAGACAGATACAATGAGGTGAAATCCAATTTTCTTGATATTTTACCTGGAGGCTCTGATGAAGGACCTGAAGAAGATGTGGGATCCTATAAGCTCGTAAGAGATTCCTTATCTTTGGGATTCAAGTTGGGCTTTCCCTTATCAGTTTTCTTTTAGGAGGTTTGAGCCCCAGAAGTAGTAGTAGAAGGGAGGAGGCTGTTCAAGACTAACTTGTTCCTCCTGTCTGTGAGAGCCCTAGAATTGAAGCCAGAGAAAAATGGAGCAGTCTGCATCTAAATGGGCAGCTCCTAAACAATAAACACATTTCCTGTGAGCATCCAAGTTTGGTATTTTGTGCTCACAGGTGATGCATTATTTAAAGCCAATAGGTTTGTCAGCCATACAGGCCTAACTACAGAAAGAAACCTACAAAAACTTTACCCATTTTTTTATATAATAAGGGATAGAAAGGGATAGAAAAAGAGAAATACCAGCAATGGTACACAAGAAGTACTCTAAAGAGAACAGTAGGAGAAAAATGGTTTTAGAAAGCAAGGTACCAGCAATGGTATTAAGGAGAATTACTGAAAAATCAGTAATAAAATGCTCAAAAACACTCATACTAAAACTGAAGGGCAGGGTAATCAAGGGAGGTAAGTAAGAGAAAGGAATCCATGCAATATTAGACACTTTAGTGAAACTCACCATTTTCCTAGGAAAACACCCAAAAACGCAAGAGCAGAAGGATCCACGTCTGTAGCTAAATGGCGACAAACATGATCTGGAGTGTGTTAGGTTGGTGGGGCATTGTGGGTAAAGGGAGGAGCTCGAGAGTTTGGAATTGAACATCTGTTAGACGTGGCCAAGATGGATCTGAGACCCAACAGATGAGGAGTGAATGAAAATGACATCATCATTCATTTTTGTAGGACTCAAATATAGGATAGTCCTGAAAAAAAAAAAAGACTGACTTGTGATGAGCAAAAGTTTGTGACCAAGATAAAGATGAGAATACAACTTGTGCACATACCCTAATGGAAGAACAGGATACTGTACCAGCAAAAAAAGCAACTAAAATCTCTGATAGTTGCAGAGGGTTAAAAATATGAGCTGTAGTTCCTGTGGTACAGGGTTTGATTCTCCCAGCCCTCATTTGCCTGATGTATGGCCTTGGACAACTCAATTAAACTGGAGTAAAACTAAATATTTAATGTCGCGAGTTAAATTTTTGCCAGTAGTCTTCTTCAGGCGAATACAAACACATGCATTAAATTAAAACCATTTAAATAGTACTAGTCATAGGTTCATTGGTGTATACTAGGCTAATGGCCCTGGAGCCTTTACCAGCCTAGCCCATAGGATTACCCTGGCATTGTGCCACCCAACCTTAGTTCCCGGTGCCTCTGTCGAGTAGAGCCACTGGAATGATCCCTGGGGTGAGTTTTCTATTTCCCATCCACTCATCAAGATTTCTCTTGAAGAGGGCTAGTGAGCTGCTCTGTTTGACATGTATGGGAAGTCTATTCCATAGCATGGGCAGTCTCAGGGTTATGAACCTGTCCCTCCAGCAGGTTCTGTTGATTGTGGTAGTGAGGTTGAGGTCTCTGGAGCGTGTGGTGTAGAGGGATTGGGATTTCTTTAGATGTAGCAATGCATTTCTAACAGAGCTGAGTCAGACATGGCTTTCTAAGACAAGCAGATATCACCTTTAAGTAGGCAATATGAGACAGAAAATAGTTGGAGTTTTTGTCTGTCCATATAGGACAAGTGTTTAAGGCCTAGGATCCTCTTTGTGAGGTACTTTTGCAGCCTCTTCAGTTGTTGGAGGTGTCTAGTGAGGTACATACCAAATGGGGCATTGTACTCAATGACTGGCCTAATGAGGGAAGAGTAGAGGGAGACAATGACCTCTTTCTTCCTGGATGCAAAACCCTTAGTAATGAGATGTGCCACATATAAGGACTTTAGGACCACAGTGGCAATGTGGTGGTAAAAAGAGAGGTTGCTGTCAACCTGTGTTCCCAGATCTCTTATAATCCCTTCTGTGTTCAGTGGACTACCACTGATGTGGTAATTCATGGGAACTGGGTTTTTCCCAAAGGGGATAATGACACATTTTTTGGCATTGAGCTTAAAGCCATGGTTCTGACACCAGTCGTTGGTCTCAGTGAGGCCTTTCTGTAGGATGTCAACATCACTCGGGGAGTTAATAATAGCTCCCAACTTGCAATCGTCTGCAAACTTTGTCAGCCAGTGTCCCTTTGTGTTGGCCTTGACTTCAGAGAAGTAAATACCAAACAGAAGAGGACCCAGGACTGAACCCTGTAGGACTCCACTCATGACTGGTCGGCAGTATGACTTGGAGTCAGCTACATTCACACAGTGGCTCTATCTGTGAGCCAGTTTCCAATCCACCTAGTGATATAGGGGTTGATGCCTAGCTTAGTGAGTTTTTCTATGATTCCTGAGTGGGGAATGGTGTCAAAGGCCTTGGCCAGATCAAGGTAGGCTGTATGAACCACCTTGCCATCATCCACAGCTCTGTTGACTGACTCAAAGAAGTCGACCAAGTTGAGCAGGCATGATCTACCCTTCACAAAACTAAACTGTGTGGGATCCAGAGTTTGGAGATTCCCTATATCCTTGTTTATTAGGTCCATGATGATGTGTTCCATAGCTTTGCATATCAGACTTGTTAGGCTAATGAGAGATAGTTCCCAGGGTCTGTAGTCACTCCTCCTTTGTGGAGAGGGATGACTGTAACAGTGTGCCATTCAGAAGGGACAAAGCCTGAGGTGAGGCTGTGATTGAACAGGGCACACAGTTGAGGTGCCAGTTCACTCTGTAGTTCATGTAGAATACAGCCAGGGATATTGTCAGGTCCTATAGAAGCTGTAGTCTTGGCCTTGGACAGTGACCTGTGCAGCAGTAATACTGGGTGTCTGGCAATCTACTGGTATTGTGATTGGTCCTTTGGGGGGGAGGGATAAAATTAGCACTGAATCTGTCGGCCAATATATTGGCAATATCTGTTGGCTCGGCATAGGAGGTACCATTGTGCAGTAGCTCAGAGCAAATCTGGGTATTGCCGTGGAGATTCTTTACATAACTATAGAAGACTTTGTGGTTGTCTTTAGTATCTGCTGCAATTCTGTTTTCATAGTTAGCTTTAGAAGATTTGATGAGGGATCTCAATTTTTTGTTGAGGCTGATAAGGGGGTTTTTCCATTCTTGGGACTTCACCTTATTCTGCATCAGTTTCCTCCTTCTGTTGAAGAGTTTGTTTATGGCAGGGGACCACCGGATTGGCTTCCTTTTTTTTGGAGAAGAGCGTCTTGGTTCTATTGGGTATGGTGGGATTCATACATTTGTGTATGTATTTGTACAGTGCGTTGGTGTATGATTTGGCAGTCATGCAACTATTCTCCATTTGCATGGGTGCCGTGAAGTTAGCCACCTCTGTTTTTAGGAGCCCAAAGTTAGCTTTGGAGAAGTTTTTCATGGTGGTTACCTTTGCGGGAGGGGGTGGAAGATGTGGATTTCCAAGGTGATTAGTTTGTGGTCAGATCTAACCAGGGAGGAGTTGACTAGTAGTGCAACGGTCACCCATGTTAGTAATGACCAGATCAAGGATGTTGCTACCTCTAGTGGGGGTAAGAATGAGCTGGTCCAGGGCATTGGAATTAATGAATTCCAGGAAACGTTGGGCAAGTGTATATTGGTACATGAGTAGTTTTCCCAGTTAATGGAGGGTTAGTTGAAGTCACCCAGTATGAGTGTTAGGTTGGACTCTAATATTCTCCAGGGTGCTTAGGAACATGGAGTGTGAGCCTTGCGACATGGTTGGAAACCTATAGCAGGCTATGATCTGAATCGCTGTTTTACCCAATGTTAGCTGCGCCTGAAGTATCTCTGATGCGTTATGTTGGTCTACCAGTCTGGAGGTGTGCGCATCCTTTATGAATATGGAAACACCACCGCCTTTGGAGCTTTGGTCCAAGTTCTGGGGCCAAAAGGTGTGGAATGAGTTATAGCTTGGTAGTGCAGGGGTGCTTTCTGCTGCCTTGAACCAGGTCTCTCTTACAGCACAAATGTCGATGTTCTCCATTTTAAGGAGTGCTTCGAGTGAGTGCATTTTGAGATTTAGACTTGTAGCGTTGAATAGCATGACCCTCAGATTGTACTTGTTTGTAGCTGTTACGGTGATGCAATGTAACTATGAGCAATAATACAAAAGTAAATTTTTAAATAGCTATCTTTAAAAACTATATTTCATATCAAGTATATAAAATCCAAATTTATTTAAAACAATTTTAAGATACAACCTGTTAAACCACATATGATAAACATATATTAAAACATCTAATCTAGACTTTATTAAGCTTCTTTCTTAGCAGAGCTCTAATTTAAAACAATTATGTTATAAAGAACAGTAAACATTCAACATGATGCCATCAAATAAGAGAAAAGGTACACACAAATGTGGTAGATGTATATACTGCAAATATATTAGCACTCATACATCATCTGTGCATCCTATTAAAGACAGAAGTACAGCTGAAAGCAAGTGGAAATTGTAATACTAAAAATTTAGTGTACCTCGTAACATGTCAAGTATGTGACGGATACTATATAAGTAAGACAAATCAACAATTAAAACAATGTATCTGTGGCCACCTATCAGATATAAATAGGGAAATATACACAAACGCCCAATATAAACACATACTAAAAAATGGATCGGAACACGCATTTAAATTTTGTATTCTTGAAACCTTATATAAGACTACATGGTGGTGATATAATCCCCGCCACAGAAATGGCTGAGTTTAAATGGATTCTTAGACTTACAGTGCACATTACCCCAGGGTTGAATGGTTCTGTCTCACTTAAACCACTGCTAAGAGACAAGTCAGTGCAATAAAGTCTAGATTAGATGTTTTAATGTATGTTTATTATATGTGGTTTAGCAGATTGTATCTTAGGAGTGCTTTAAACAAATTTGTATTTTGTATACTTGATATAATGTAAAATATAGTTTTAAAGAAAGCCATTTAAAATGTTACTTTTATATTTAGATCATGAGATTGTTCATTGAGACTGCATCATGTGATTGAATAGTACTAATTAAATGGTTTTAATTTAATGCATGTGCTTGTATTTGCCTGAATAAGCCTATTGGCAAAAGTTTAACTTGCGACATTAAATATTTAGTTTTACTTCGGTTCTGCATATTATTTGTGGATTTTTGTTTTATTTTCTTAATTTTGTTTGTAATTCTACAAGTTCTACCATGAAACCAACTGTTGCTGTTGTTTTACAAGTCAATTAAACAAATAGTTCTTGGGAGCGGATTTGGAATTTGAGCTAGGACCCTCAATAGTCTTTTGGACTGCAAGCCTAGTAACTACCTAGCCAAAAAAATGGTGTCAAGTGCTCATACAGAACACCCAAGCATTATTTACTAATTTTATTCATTTTCATCAATATCAGAAACAAAGAATCATCGCAAATCATTGACTTACACAACTAGATAATTGATGCAAGGTAAGCCAGTCCAATAAACATAAAGAAGAGCCAAAAATCCCTGAACCAGCAACTAAGTACCTCCCCCTCCCCAAATATCGTAAAACTTTCAAACTATTCCCCACTGGATATTTACCATAAGCTTTTGCTGCTTGATTTCTTGGGTGCACAACACTTTGTAATAAGTTAATGCATTAAGGGAGCTTATCTCATCTTTTCTTCACTTAACTCATTCTTTCCAAGCCTTGGGTATGTGACTCCTGACCCTGACCCATTCACCCAGTAAAAGAATAATAGCCTTCTCATATCAATTCCACCCATTTTCTTCTCCACTCAGACCTAAAACAAAAAAAATCAACAATTATGTGTAACTTGTTTCTTAAATATATTCTCCCATTCTCAAATTACCTCTTGCCAACATTGATGTCTCGCCACATAGTACCATATCTTATTTATATTGAAAGCTTCCATCGCATCATGTCTCCAACATTTATCATCCTCTGCTTCCATGAATTTAAACAACTGTAGTGGAGTCCTAAACCATCAATCAATCTCTAGCAAATGTAATGTTCCCAAAATTGTAGGAGGAAATTTCAACCTGTCCTTCATCTTGACAGATAATGCCCATTCATCTTGTGAAAACTAGACACCTTCCCTTCCCACCACTTAAGTCTCAGTTTATCCATCTCATTCCCATATAAATGCGTAACAAGACCATACATTTTACTACATGATAGCTCTGAGTCGCCAAATGAAAAATCTTAGATTCATAAAATAGGCATTCTGCGTCCTCCCCGTGTAGTTCACTCTGAGCTTTCCTGTGCTTGTAATGTTATGTTTGTGACACAGACCTATTTGTAAGATACACAAAATTATCCTTGGCTGCCCTTTCCATTTATTTATGAATTGATCCTGAATGGCAGCATCATGGTGGACAACTAGGCAATTTGCTAAGCTAAGATTTACTAGTGGACAGTCCACGATTTTCTTGTTAAGTGCAACACCTGTCCATGTGGGGAAGTTGCACGTGCCATCAAGGTTGGCATTATCTGTACTGGGATGCAGTAGCTTGCCCAGTTATTGAATTAGCATATCTAATCTAATTTCAGTGGTAGTCTTCACAGTGGTTCTTATGGCATCTAACACAGTGACACTCATAACCTTCTCTAGCAGTTTTGAGCTAATAAAATGGTATGAGCATAATCTTGTTTGGCTTAGTGAAGTACATTCAGAATCAGAGGTTATGGGGAAATTCTAAATTTAGTCCTATTTCTAATAGGAAGAAAATGCATCTAACTCACACTGTTTTAATGGGCTGCAAACATCCATATCTTGATAAACAACTTCCATTTTATGGAATCAGACGTACCTTATATATAACATTCATTCATATGCAAATAAGAGTATTCTGATCAGAGAATCTACACTGATATTTACAGCATCTGTAAGGGGAAATGATTATAAGGTCAGTTTTCAAAGACAATTATCTTATTAGGAATGGAAGATAATATACTTGCAGTGACAGGCAGAGACTGTGCTACTTTGTTCGGATGCCTAAAGGCTGTGGTGCAACCTGTCTGAATAATGACTATACCTTAATGCAGAAAACAGTGAAAACTCTACAGCTAACCATACTGGCTACACCTCTTTAATGTGTATGTGCATGTGCATGTGTGTGTACATGTACGTGTACATGCATATATATGTGTACGTACATGTGCACGTGTATATGTATATGCATGTGTATGTGTGCATGTACGTGCATGTGCATGTGTGTGTATACATGCATGTGTATGTGCAGTGGCATCAAAGGTGAATCTCACTGATCAAAGACTGATTGTCAGAATACCATCAGCCATATTTTAAGACAGTTGTTATAACAGTATGAGATGGTGATGGTTTTTGTGTCTGTTTTTCCACTTTCATGACTAAACCAAATGACCACAACTGTAAATGTTCAAAGTTCTTCCTTTTGGCAGGAATGATCTAATTAGTTTGTTGAAGAGACTCATTCTATATGAAGGTCAATTCCCTCAAAGCTCTCTTTGTATAACCTGGCACTTGGTACTACTTTAATGAAGAAAGCCTTGTACTCCAAAGCCCTTAAATACTCACTGTTTCTGGTCAGTTCCTTATTCTAGAAGGCTGAAAGAATTATCAAACCTGTTTTTTTTTTCTATGGCAGGAACAGCTTGTGCTGGGATTCTTCTCACAGTGCTCAGGAACATCACAAACTGTAAAGGAGTCAACTTAGATTTTCTCCATTTCCACATATGGTAAACCAGATATTAATTGAACAGAAATGTCTCAAGGGAGTCCAGGAAGTAAAAATGTGGTTGATTTTGTACACGATACAGATTATCACTAATGCAGTTTCCACTCCAAACTGTAGGAATTAAAAATAAAAACAAAAGTGACCCCTTGTTTTGAAATCAAGAGATTTCCTGTGAGAAAGAGAATGAGTTGTAAAGGCAGGCTTATTCCATTCCCGCTGTAATCATGCAAACATTCTTCTTTAGAAGAGCTGGCAGAAAGAAGGGAAACCATTTGCAATCTGAGTATTAAAATGCAGAAAATTGTTCTAAATTATCCCCGTTTCTCTGTAAATATAAAGACGTATGAAAATAATCCTACCCCTTACTCCAAGTAAGAACGGGTTATAGTGCTCTTTTGTCCATTATATCTAGAACGGAACACAAGCCAAAGAAAGGTCATTTTGAGAAGTGTCTGACCTATATGTGACATATAAAGAGAAAGTACAGTTTACCATAATAGTAGATGCTTGAATGACCACTGCTACAATACCATATAAAAGCTGTCCAGCTTCCAAAGCTTAGGGACACCTTCCAAATGCCCAAATCATCAGTCAGCTTGAGCTGAGCTAGCTAGAAAGACAGGTTTGGGCACCAACCCCTTCAGAGCTTTCATGAAAGGACAACGCTAAAATTCAACAAAAAATAAATATTCACACCAAAAAACAAGGTGGGGGTTGAGGAAGGGAGTGGCTACTGCAGCAATGATCATTTGAACATCTACTGTTATGGTAACTTTACTTACACAACTGTACTATATTCATCATACTGATCCCTGCTGCAGTAGCCTTAATTATATGTGTAGATTACGCTAGCTTACTATAGTTGGAAGGTGGATAAGGAAGGGTTCATGAGCCCCTAGAGATTGGTCCTAGCAAAGCCTGATCTAGACCTAGAGAAGGAATCAAGCTTATAATGCCTTGTTAATGTATATACAGTGGACCAAGTTGCTGCTTCTAAAATACTTCTAGAATCCAACCCCTTCCAAAAAAGCCATAGATGAAAAGATTCCAACCCTTTCCAAAAAGCCAGAGATGAAGCCAAAGCCTCGACCCTGCCTGAAGCAGTTTTGTTGTGGTGAGTTTAACAAGTAATAGCCTGAAACAACCATTTGGAAATAGCCTGCTTTGACAGAGGTTGTCCCTTCTTTTTACCTTCACAAGAAATGAACAAATTATACAAATATTTGAAAGATTTAGTTCTGTGAAGATAATACCTGAGTTGTCTGTGGACATTCAAGGTAGAGAGTATCCTTTCTCACTCCTTTTTGGGTTCAGGAAAGAAAGTGGGGAGATGGATAGTTTGGCTTTAAGTAAAGTTGGATACCACTTTAGACATAAAAGGATTAGTTCTCAAAGAAACCATGCCTCTGAGGTCATTTTTTTCTGTGCAAGAAAATCTGTTTCAAATGAGGTGTCTAGCTAACACCCCAGGAACACAATCATGCGTGAAGGAGTAAAAAAGACTTTTACATGTTCTCTTGAAATCCCAGTTTGTGTAAGAGATCTCACAGCCAAGTGAGATATTTCTGATACTGAAAATTACTCTGGAAAAATACGGATGTCATCTAAATATGGAAAAATGTGGGGAACCTGTAATGACCTATAACTGGAGTTTGACACTTTGTGAACACTCTTGATGCTGTGGATAGTCCAAAAGGTAAGGCAGAACTGATAATATGATCCAGACACACAAAACTTTAAGGAATACCTGAAGTCTGGAAGAATAGAATAGAGAAGCAATGATAAGTATCTTTTAAATTTAGTGTTACCAGGAAACTTGAAAAAGAAAGAGGCAACAGGTTGTGAAGTGACATCATTCTGAATGTGGGAACTATTGCAAAAAAAGTTTAGGAAAGAAAGATCCAGAACTTGTCTCCAAGCATTTTCATTCTTTGGCACTAAAAACATCTTTGAATAAAAATCCTTCCTAACCTGGGGAGGAGGAGGAATTGGTTCTACCATTCCATGGGACAGCATGTGTTGAAGGACAGGAGGAAATAAGTCTGATCTAGTGGATGAGGAATTAGCTCCTGGAAATGAAGAATTTCCTCTCACTCTCATCTATAACCTTGCTAAATGATCTTCAGAACTTTGTCTGAGACCATCTGCTGCCAAAGAGAAAAGTGGAGATTCAAATCTTCTGGAAGGGAAAAGGGGCTGTCAGGATGTTAAGGGTACAAGGTCCCTTAAATAGTCATTCTGACTTGTTTGGCTGTCCTTGGTGTTGGGAAGGGGGTTCTTGGATTCTTTTTTGGAGCCACCCTTCTGTTTCTTCATGAATGTATGCATACCTTCAGTTTGTTGACTGTTTATTTTGTTTTTTGATAAAATTGGATGATGGGTTATACATTCCCTTAGAAAAATTGAAGAAGAGAGATGAAAACAAATCTTAGAGATTATCTGTGTCTGTAAAATTATTAAAAACAGACTGTAAAATCATCAGGTTTTTCAAAATGACAGTCAATAATACAGGAGGTTCAGTTTCAAAAAAGTTTACTAGTGTACACCAGGAGGCAAAAGACTATACAATACAAGTATAGAATTTTGACTAATTACATTCAGGAAGTGTTCAATATTTTATAGCATTTACAATCAGCTTTGCCCACCTTACTGACGTGGTCAGTCACAGGGCACTTACATCACTATAGTCTACAATATTCTATTCATAAGAAAGTGCTGAGGTTATACTTTTTAAAAGTTTTCCCATGAGAATAATACAGCCTTGCAAGGCACCTGGTCAGTTATAATGTCTTTCTGTAAATGTTGCTCTTCCAAGGTTTCAGTCCTGCTCAAATACAATAGTCAGTTTGGTTCTTAATATGCTTCTTTGTTCCTCTTGCAACATTATCTTCTAGCAGCTGTGCTGATAATATTCACAAGGCCAACTATCTCAGAGGAAGGAAGATACATGCTTTTTCCTGACCCAGCAGATAATCATTAGTGAAAAACATAAGCTTGCTGAGCTGGCTACTGCCAGGGTCAGAGTTCAATCACACTGCAGCTCCAAAGCTTCAAGCAATTACATGTAAGATCATTCTTACTGCCATATTGTAAAATAGAATAAAATGCATTACATACTATTTGCTTTTAAACTAGCACTTCATATATGTTTAAGTACATATTTTTTCTAACATTATCCCTCCTTTTAATACTTTTTATTCTATTCAGAAGCATAAACAATATCATTTCGTTTCCTAGCCTTCTCCTCTCAGGGATTTTTAACTAGGCAAGTCATTTGTTTTACATTTCAGAAAGAATTTCATTTGGAACTAATAGATCCAACTCAATGTCTTGGTACATAGTCGCAGTTACAGTTATGTCAACAAATTCTCTAACTAATCTTTTCATACAGGGTATCCCGCAACAGACACATGCTCCTAGTATGAGCAAAACAACACAAATGGCGATCAAAATATTCATTAGGATTGAACCCCACCCACCAAACAGATTCTGGAAAAAGTTCATCAGTGGGTTTGGGCCTGGTTCAGTCATGGCCGATACCTGCTGTATTACCTCTAGGTGATCGTTAATTTCGTGTTTATTATCTGGTATGTACGCACAGCATTCTTCTTTGATAAGCGCGCACGTACCACCTCTCACCGCTAGGGTGAAGTCAAGAGCCATTCGGTTTTGTAGCACAACAATTCTCATTGCATTCAGTTCATCAGTCACAAGTTCGAGAGCAGAAAAGGTTGCATTACTCATTACTTCGAGAAGTTTTGACAATTTCCTCAGCTCCCAGATCGATTTGACTGCTCCATAGGCTGGGAATATTCCAGCCCAGGATATAACACTGTCACTTAAGTCCATATGAGTCAATTTTTCTTTATCTTTCACGGATGGATGGTCTTTCCAGCCAGCCTCGATCTTACCCACTGGATTAGCGGGTTTTCCGACCGAATTCCCAGTACTTTGGGCTACATCTCTTACGTTTCGTATCTTACCCAGAGGTAATTCAGTAGTATGCCTTATAGCTGGAACAAGATAACCCAAAAAACAACTGCCGGACCAATTCTCAGGTAACCATTTATATGCCTTTTTCCCACAAACAAAATAACAATTTTCTACTTTAGTACTGATGCGGGTTAACTCTGAATGAAACTTTTTTTGTCTATAACAGACAATTGTTTATGCAATTCAGGATTTTTCTGCACATCTTTTATCGTTGTTTTCATTAAGCTCAAATATGAATCATAATTTGTGCTACAACTAGTACTTTTATCTTTGGTCTTAATATAGCATTTGTAAGATACAGTTATGTTACAGTTACTCCAACCAACTTGGAGTGTATCATTTTTATAGAAACAAACAATTCCTTTCTGTGTAATGGGTAAATACAATGCAACTTTGTCCTGTGATCTCACAGAACCTGTGTCAAAAAGTAAATTTTCTCAAGTTTCATTTATCCCCAAAGGGACAGCGGACATCAAAAGTCCTCCATATGCTGTCGGTATAGCAGTACAAACCCAGCAGTTCGAAACATTCATAGTCTCTACATATACACGCTTCATGGCCAAGTATGTGTTAAAGTTTGGATGCCAGTCTATAGACAGTTCATCACGTTTTGTCAATTTCATTTGTGTGGTTATATGCAAGAAAAACCACAACAAAAGGAAAGTCACCACAATCATAGTCAATAGGTGTATAATTAGCAAGATAGTTAAACAATTTCTTTGGGGTTGATTTGCATTCTTATACACTTTGCTCCTGGCCATCCTGCCTTTGTGGTGCATCAGCTACAAAATGTTTATCAAGCTGAAAGTTCTTTACCGGTTTACAGTGTGTCAGGTGAACCCAGGACAACCTCTCAGCGACCTTTACTGCAGTGGGCATCGCCAACAGTACCTGGTATGGACCTTCCCACTTCGGACTTGTCCAATTTTTCTTCTTGATAACCTTCAACCAAACCCAGGACCCCGGGGTCAGCACTGCTTCCGGTTTCGTTTGTTCTTTATCTGAATTAGAGTTCAACTGCAAAACAGTCTTATTGGTTAACAATTTCTTCATGTGACTAGCTAATGAGCTGTCACCCTCCAGCTCTGCAGGCATGAGAGCTTTCCACTGTGGCACATAATATGCCCTCCCAAATATTATTTCAAAGGGGGTCAAGCCCTTTACATTTGGAACTGTTCTCATGCTCAGCAATGCTAAAGGCAAACAGCAAATCCAATTCTTCTGAGTCTTACTTATCAACTTCCTTAACTTATTTTTCAAAATCCCATTGTACCTTTCCACCAGTCCTGCAGACTGGGGGTGGTAAGCACAATGATTTTTCAAGGAGATCCCAAAGAATTTCCCAAGTTGTTGGATTGTCTGGTTGACAAAGTGTGTCCCATTGTCACTATAGATTCTTTCCGGTATGCCAAATCTAGGAATTATTTCTTTTACCAGGGCCTTTGCCACTGTTGCTGCATCCGGATTTCTAGTTGGAAAAGCTTCCACCCATTTTGAAAACATATCTATAATCACTAAGCAGTATTTTTTCCCTTCACATTTATTCAATTCTATGAAATCCATACAAATAGTATGGAACGGATATGGTGGTGTAGGAAAACTCCCTTGCTTGGGTTTGAATGCTCCTTGTGCATGATGTTTATTACAAATGTGACATGCTGCACAAAATTTTTGTGTGTAATTCGTAAACCCGTATGTTTGGAATATTCTATTTACTAACTGTACCATCCCCCCTGTTGAGACATGGCTCTGCCCATGGCTCAACAAAGCTGCATATCTAAATAAATTAGACGGCAATATTGGCTTTTTTTCTTTGGAGATGTACAGTCCGTTTTCGAGGATCGCACCTCGTCTTTCCCATTTTTGTTTCTCTGCTTTCATAGTTAATGTCTGCATTGTTTTTAACATTTCTAAATCTAAAATCTCAGATGGTTGTAATTCCTCGTTCAAAAGTAAAGTTTCCGAGTCTGAAGCTGCTTGCTTGGCAGCTGCATCAGCTCGTGCATTACCTTTTGAAATCGGATCCTGTTGTTTCGTGTGAGCTACACATTTACAAATAGCTACTTTGGTAGGCAACTGGATGGAATCTAATAAATTCAAAATAAGTTGCGCATGATTAATTGGTTTTCCAGTGGATGTTATCATTCCCCTGTTCTTCCATTGCTGTGCAAAAACATGCACTGTAGAAAAAGCATACTGACTATCAGTATATATGTTCACACATTTGTTTTTTGCTAGAGTGCAAGCTCGTGTCAAGGCTATCAATTCTGCTGCTTGAGCAGACAAGTTATGCTGCAGGGGTTGTGCTTCTAAAATTTTTGTATCTGTGACTACTGCATACCCTACTAGATTCTTCCCTGTAGGACCCTTTCTGCATGAGCCGTCCACATAAAATGTTACTTCAGCATCATCCAAAGGCATATCAGTAAGATCTTGTCTAGGCAAAGTTATTTGCTCAATTTCCTGCAGGCAACTGTGTGGTGTGCCATCCACAGGAGTCAGAAGTAACGTTGATGGGTTTAATGTTGTACAATGCTCAATTGCCATACAAGGTTGGCTCAGCAATATGGTCATACAAGAAAGATGCCTAGCAGGAGACAGGTATGCTATTTTTTCTTGTAGTAAAATTATCGCGACTGCATGAGGCACTCTCAAAGTGAGAGGGTGGAATAACACCACTGAGGCTGAAGCCTGTACTGCCATTGCAGCTGCGACTACTGCTTGTACACAATGTGGCAAAGACCGTGCCACTGGGTCTAACTGTGATGAATAGTAAGCTATGGGGCGTTGCTTACTTCCATGCTGTTGCGTCAGAACTGACGTCATATATCCCTGTTTACAATCTACAGTTTGAAAAAATCTTTTGTGGTAATTAGGAAGTCCTAAAACTAATGATGAAGCTATCAATTGTTTTAGTCTGCAGAAAGCTGTTTCTGCTTCAGGTGTCCATTGCAATACATCTTGTGCTGCCATTGGTGTTTTAAATATTAAATCAGCCAATGGAGCCGATTCCAAGGCATAATTCGGTATCCAACTTCGACAAAAATTAGTCGTTCCCAAGAAGGACATCATTTCCTTCTTGGTAGTTGGTTTGGGTGCTTGTAAAATTGCTGTTTTTCTATCCTCATCTAGTATTCTACCTTCCTTGGATATTACATATCCCAGGTATCTAACCTGTTTTCTCCAAAGTTGTAACTTGTTTTTGTTTACTTTATGTCCCTGTTGTGCTAAAAAATTCAATAATGCGATTGTATCTTCCCTACACTGCTGCTGGGTAGGGGCTGCTAACAGGATGTCATCTTCATAAAGTAGAATCTGACTGCCCTCTGGTGGAGTAAATCCCGCCAGGTTGCTAGCCATTTCTTGTGCAAATATCGTTGGACTTTCACAATATCCCTGTGGTAACAGAGTATAAGTATATCTTTTACCCTGAAATGTAAAAGCAAACCAATACTGGCTATCAGGATGTATAGGTATTGAAAAGAAGGCGTTGCTTATATCTACTACAGTAAAATATTTTTCTTGTGGCTTCAAGTCGTTTAATAAAGTGTGTGGGTCTGGCACCGTAGGTGCTCTAGGTATTATTGCATCATTTACGGCTTGTAAATCCTGTACCATCCGCCATTCCCCATTTGCTTTTTTAACAGGAAATAGAGGGGTATTACATGGTGAATCCAAAGATTCTACCAGTATTCCTTCCTTGAGTAATGCTGCTATTATAGGCTTAATTCCCTGCTCTGCATCCTTCCTCAAGGGGTATTGTCTTTTCTGTGGTCTAAATGCTGATTTCGGTGTAATGGTTACTGGACCTGCTGTCTGAATAAGTCCCACATCTGATTTCCCTGTTGACCAAAGAATGCTTGGTACACCATACAAGGCTTTTTCTTCCTCTTCTTGCAAAAATGCCAATCAGCTGTCCTCACTATGTTGTAAGTGTACAGCTGGACGTGCTTGTGTTAACCAATTCAATTTCTGTTTTTGTACACCCTGTTCTGATAATTCTAAATCAGTTTGTTTTTCCCATCTTGTTACTTTTTCACCCAAATCTGCCCATCTCACGTTTTTATGTTTTGTTAAACTGACATGTGGCAGTCTGTTGGATTTGTACAATTTCATGAATTCCTGAGGTAGTGAACAGCTTGCTACACTGTTACCCTCAGTATCCCAATATAAGGTTTGCAACACTAGTCTATTAGTCGAATTTCTGAACAATTCTTGCTCATATTCCTTATCAGGTCCTGGTGTGCTACAGTAGTATAGAGTACAATGTAACAAATGCTGCTGATCAGTGTTAAGGGAGGATACCTTACTGATGGCTACGTTCATCAGTTCTTCGGTTACTGCCCCTGGACCAGTCGTAACTAAGTCCTGGCTGTACCAATAATAGGCTTCACCCTCCGATCGCACCACAAAAGTATCCATCTGTCTTTGTGCCTCCATACCCTGCATGGTAGGAACTACTGCTATTCCAAAAATCTGCATAAGGTCTCTTCCCAGTAAGTTTACTGGACATTTTGCAGAAACTACAATTTTACTTTTTTGGGTCATACCTGAAACAGGATCAGTTATTGCTATATCATGGAAAAGTGGTTCCCTATATAGCTGCCCATTTGCTGCTTTTACTAATATATAGTCAGGTGACTCAGAGTGTTCTGGCAACTTTGAAGGGTGTATCAAAGTTCGTGACTCTCCCGAGTCACACAAGAATTTCACTTCCCTTCCTTCCACTAGAAGTGTAACTTCCGGTTTTGTGTCTGCCAAATAGAGCTCCAAGCTCAATAATGCTAAGTCTAAAACTTCACTTTCATCATCCTCTGCATCTGTTTGAACTTCCTCTATCCCTTCTACTACATTTACATTTTCTTTTTGTCTATTAACCTTTTCTGATGAGTTCTGATTGTTATCACTATCATATAGTCAATCCTCATCACCTTTATCTTTTTCTTCGGTAGTCGTCTTTTTATTTAACCTGCAATCCCTTGCTAAATGTCCTTTTCTGCCGCACTTAAAGCACTCACCTTTCCTTTTTCTTTCTTCTAAATCCTCTAAGGTTTTGCCAGAGTATTTATTACCCTGAGCATTTTTCTTACCCTTTTTACTCGACTGTACTACAAAGACTTCTGCTCCGTCTTCAGCTGTGAAGATTTGCGTTTTCTTCTTCTTTTTACTATTAAAATGTCTTTCAGCATGTCTAGCATACTCTAGTAGGGCTTGTAGCCTACTCATTCGGTGATCTATCATATGTTTTGTAATAAAGCTACTAATAGGGGCAATGCAACCTTTCAAAAATGCATTTTTCAACTGCTGTTCATATGAACTATCATTCTTCTGATTCTCAGCAATAGGCATACCACTATGGTTATTGAAACATTCCAATAATCTACCATAGTACCCATCTACAGTTTCATTATCTTGTTGTATGCATTGATTAATGCAAGTCCAATCTGCTCTAGGTTTCCATTTTTCAGAGATTCGGTCTGTAAGACCTTTCACTCTGGTATCTAGCTCTGCGTCACTATGTAGGAGTGGCTTGAGCTGTGCGTCACGAGCGTTCCAGGTGCCACAAATCATGTGCCAGTCTGGACCTATAATTTGTCTAACTACCTTCTCCACTTCTTCCCCATTTAAGTGGTAACTTAGTCTCATACCTTGTAAATCTTGTATAAACTTTTCATGATTCATTTTTGGATGAGGGATTCCCTCTGTAGCTTTCCGGATATCTTCCAGTGTCCATGGTCTATACACTAGGAGAGTTGGGTCCTGTCCTTCCTGTCCTGCCTGAGAATTCTGTACTTCGATTAGTGGACAAATTTCTTCACTTTCTTCTAGTGAATCTCTCCCTATTTGATATAAATCTGTATCCCTAAGTGTTTTACGTGTTCGGGATCTAGTTTCAATAGGTTCTCTTATGAATGGTTGTTTCAGTGCCCCTGCAATCTCAGGATAACGTGGAGGAGGACTGGCCTGTCCTCCTGCTTCATATCCTGAAAAAGGTATCGGAGGGGGCGGAGGGGGAGGGGCCGTCACTATTACTGTATTATTATCCTCTTTATCTAAAAATAATGCTTTTGTATTTTTAATCTTCTGTTCCCTTCGGTTCACTTCCTCAATCCACCTATGTGCCTGAGGAATGCCTAACTGTCGTTGTTTTTTTGCCTGACCTTCTGCGTCAGATTTTAACTGTTTTAAAAGTTTAACTAACGAAATTTTGTTTAATTTACCGTCAAATTCGTACTTGTTAACCCATTTTGTATAGTATCTTACATTATCTGCTCGTTGCAATTGCATATATTTTGCGTCATCAGTTAGGGGCGGGTCTCGCGATTTTTTAGTGCACTGATTTCCCATGTCTTAAAAAAAGACTGTTACGTAACCCTTTTCTTACCATGTGGTATCTTCTTCCCTCTGTTCAGTCCTGTCTAGAATGACTGTCTACTTTATTCTGTTTTCCTGATCTTATGACCAAATATACAGTACTGCAATTCGTTCCTGATCTGCTAAAACAAATCTTAGTAACAATATACTGTAGCCTGGTCCCTGATCTAAAACAAAAGCAAAGAGGGAAATTCTTCCTACCTGAGCCTCCTGTTTATGACTGCACGTTTTCTTCTTGGGGACCAGTCTTCCGCTCTTCAGCCACAGATCAGAAAGTGGCCAGCCTCTTTACACACGACAATTCAGTTGGAGGTCTTTTCACTTCAAGAAGAACCGTGTTTTGGTACCTTCCGCTGCGCAGCTTCTCCACCACCGTTGTATTCTGATCTGTAGCTTACCAAGGGAATTCCGGCTAAGAAGGGCCAAAATGTCGGTAAAATTATTAAAAACAGACTGTAAAATCATCAGGTTTTTCAAAATGACAGTCAATAATACAGGAGGTTCAGTTTCAAAAAAGTTTACTAGCGTACACCAGGAGGCAAAAGACTATACAATACAAGTATAGAATTTTGACTAATTACATTCAGGAAGTGTTCAATATTTTATAGCATTTACAATCAGCTTTGCCCACCTTACTGACGTGGTCAGTCACAGGGCACTTACATCACTATAGTCTACAATATTCTATTCATAAGAAAGTGCTGAGGTTATACTTTTTAAAAGTTTTCCCATGAGAATAATACAGCCTTGCAAGGCACCTGGTCAGTTATAATGTCTTTCTGTAAATGTTGCTCTTCCAAGGTTTCAGTCCTGTTCGAATACAATAGTCAGTTTGGTTCTTAATATGCTTCTTTGTTCCTCTTGCAACATTATCTTCTAGCAGCTGTGCTCATAATATTCACAAGGCCAACTATCTCAGAGGAAGGAAGATACATGCTTTTTCCTGACCCAGCAGATAATCATTAGTGAAAAATATAAGCTTGCTGAGCTGGCTACTGCCAGGGTCAGAGTGCAATCACACTGCAGCTCCAAAGTTTCAAGCAATTACATGTAAGATCATTCTTACTGCCATATTGTAAAATAGAATAAAATGCATTACATACTATTTGCTTTTAAACTAGCACTTCATATATGTTTAAGTACATATTTTTCTAACAACCTGTATCAACTTACCCCTTTCATTACACTTTTTGATAACTTCTGCAGTAGAGGGACCAAATACTAAATCTCTGTCCAAAGGACAATTTAAAATCTCATGTTTTCACATCATCTAATAGGTTCTGAGAATGTATTCAGGGAAAACACAAAAAACAAAGCCCTGAAAAAAGTGACAACTGAGTCTCACTCACACACACACACACACACACACACACACACACACACACACACACACACATACACACGCACACACTGCAAACAATGAGTTGTGACTTTTAAAATGGATGTAACTAAAGTATTTATATCAAAATTTTCCTCACAAGAAGAAACTGCAAATAAAACATCCCTCATACTTTCAAAATTACTCCTAACAAACTTTAACAAGTGAGCATAACAGTTCAAATTTCTAAAGCTATACCTGCTGCTTCAGGTTTGAGAAGAGTATATAAAACTTAAAAGACTGAAGAACTTTATACATTCTATCTGCATTTTTAGTGATAGCAGGCTATCAGGAAAATTGCAGGCAGCAACACATACATCCTCCACTGCTGACAGAACTGGGGGAATGGGTGAAGATTCTGGAAATTCCTTCTGTAACAGCTCATTGTATTTTTGATGGACTGAGAAACCTGTTTCCCCCATGAAAACACTGGCATATTTTTGAAATAGTCTCAGAAAAAGTGAACTCCTCCCCCACATGGAGAATCAGAAACTGACCTCTCCTCTGAGTATGACTTAGAAAATGTAGAAGAAAACCCCATTTCTGTCCCTTCTCCTTCCTGTCCAGATTTAAAATCTTGAATCTCTTCAGGAAAAGAGGTAACCTTTTTTTACCAAAAGTTTCCTTATAAGAATCAAAAGACTAAATTAAACAATGAATGAGACCCAGTAAACTATTCCTGTCTAATGAGATATGAGGAGGATTAGATAAAAAAGGAAGTTTTGTACTCACCATCTGTATTATCGATCTTTGATCTTTTTCATTCTTGACGAATGGGTCTCGGTTCCAATCATCTGAACCTGCTTGGCCATTATACAGCTTGTGCCAGCCAAAAAAACTCTCAAGCTAAGACTCTACCCACAATGCCCTTCTCTTCATTACCTCAGATTGAGTTTGCATGTAACAGTAACAGCATAGACTGTAGAGAGAAGTAGAAGCAATTTTCAAGGTAAATACCCTATGACAACCCAGGACAAGAGTTTGATCCCCCAGGACATCTACAGGCGGGGGATGGTGGGTGGGGTGCCAAGAATGAATGAAGATCGACATAACACAGATGGAACGTTATGGTGAGTACATAACTTCTTCATCTGATGTTGTCAATCTTCATTCATTATTGACAAATGGGACAGAGTCCCCAGCTGCTATACTTTCTGGGTGGCCTTATGGAAGGATATTCCTGAGAACCACAGAGCCAAAGGAAACTCTTCCCCTGGAGACCATATATACTTTGTAATGAGTGATAAAGGTACGGGGTGTAGCCCCACAAATTTCGTCCATAGAAGCTTTGGAATGGAAAGGAGATGAAGGGGCAACTGATCTGTTTGAATGTGCTTTAACAGGCGCAGGTAACTTATAGTTGGTATGTGCATAAATAAAGGCAACACAATCTCTTAGCCATTTCGATGAGGTCACTTTTGACATGGCTTGTCCTACCGTTGGACCAGAGAAAGAAGTGAACAGTTGATCTGATTATGTAACTGCCTGTGAACGTCCAGTAAGTGTAAGCAATATTCACCTTTGTTGGAAGCTTTGGGAAAGAAAACTGGTAATTCAATGGTCTGATTAATATTAGATTCAGAGACGACCTTAGGAAGGAAGGAAGGAAGGATTAGTTCTTAATGACACCCTGTCTTTATGAAAAATTATGTAGGGGGGCTTTGCACATAATGCCTGGATCTCAGAGACTCTTCTGGTGGAAGTGATGGCTACTAGAAAAAGAGCTTTCCAGGAAAGGAATTTAAGATGGCAAGTAGCTGCTGGTTGAATGGGGGGGGGGGGGGGGGGGGTAGTACTAAAGTTTGCAAAACCAAGATGAGATCCCAATAGCTACTGGATCTTTGAACGGAGGTTTTAGTCATAAGGCACCTTTCAGAAAAACCTTGCACAAGCATTGGGAAATTAGAGGACGATCATTAAAGCCATTGTGAAAATTGGAGATGGCTACTAACTGGACTCTAATGGTAGAGGCTGAAGCTCCTTGGTCAAACATTGTAGCTAAAAAGTGCACAACTTTTTCAACAGGCACTGAAAATGAATCTAAATTGTTTTCAGAGGCCCAAACTGAAAATTTCTTCCACTTACTGGAGTAGAGTCTCCTGGTGGAAGGCCTATGGGAGGCCAGAAGAATGTTTTGCACAGGGGAAGATATGTTATTCTGCCTGACAACTAACGGAATTGGAGATCCCAACCTGTGAGCTTGAGAGAGCAGAGACTGAGGTGCAGCAATCCCTTTGGGTGAGAGAGCAGGTCTGGAACTAGGTCCAGAGTCCACAGTTGGTGAATCAAGTGAGGCCATAGAAAGGGAAAACACATTTGTCTGGGCCAAAAGGGAGCAATGAGAATCACCTTGCTTCACAACCTTTGGGCTTTCTTTAGGAAAAGGGGTATGAGAGGAAAGGGAGGGGATGTGTAAAGGAGACATGAGGGCCAATCAAGAAGGAGTGCATCTCTTGGGGACTCCCCCTTGGGGGAATTAGGGCAAAGTAGCTGTTGCACTTGTTCATTGGAGAGGCAAAGAGGTCACAGCAAGACTGGCCCCATCAGTGAAAAATTTCTTTTGCCACTTTGGGATTGAGACCACTGATGAGACAGAAGAATCTGCCTGCTCAACTTGTCCGCTATCACGTTAGAACTACCCATGATATGCATTGCCACAAGAAAGGGGTTAGAAGATATTGCCCATTGCCACACTCTGAGAGCTTCCCGGCAAATGGAGTAGGATTTGGTTCCCCCTTGTTTATTGATATACCATACCACTGATATGCTATCTGACTGTATCGCAATTGTTCCCAGAGGAAGAGCAGATTGAAAGGCTTGCAACGCTAGCAGCACTGCTCTCATTTCCAGGACATTGATGTGCAAGTTGGCCTCTTGAGGGGACCAAGTCCTTTCAACCTGGTCCCTACTCTCACTACATATCACAATGTCATCTGCAAACATCATAGTCCATGGGGCCTCCTGTCTGATCTCATCTGTCAACCTGTCCATCACCACTGCAAATAAGAAAGGGCTCAGAGCTGATCCTTGATGTAATCCCACCTCCACCTTAAACGTATCTGTCACTCCCACCGCAGTCCTCACCAATGTCACACTACCCTCGGACATATCCTGTACCACTCTTACGTACTTCTCTGCCACTCCTGACTTCCTCATACAATACCACAACTCCTCTCTAGGCACCCTGTCATATGCTTTCTCTAAGTTCACAAAGACATAATGCAACTCCTTCTGACCTTCTCTGTATTTCTCCAACAACACTCTCAGAACAAATATTGCATCTGCAGAGCTCTTTCCTGGCATGAAACCATACTGCTGATCATCACCTCCCTTCTTAACCTAGCTTCCACTACTCTTTCCCTTAACTTCAAGCTGTGACTGATCAATTTTATCCCTCTGTAGTTACTGCAGCTCTGCACATCACCCTTATTCTTAAAGATAGGTACCAAAACACTTTTTCTCCACTCCTCAGGCTTCCTCTGACTTTCCAAAATTTCATTAAACAATCTGGTTAAAAATTCCACTGCCATTTCACCTAAGCACCTCCATGCTTCCACTGGTATGTCATCTGGGCCAACAGTCTTTCCATTCTTCATCCTCTTCATAGCTGTCTTTACTTCCTCCTTGCTAATCTGCTTCACTTCCTGATTCACTATCCCCACATCATCCAACCTTCTTTCTCTCTCATTCTCTTCATTCATCAGCCCTTCAAAGTACTCTTTCCATCTACTCAACACACTCTCCTCACTTATGAGAACGTTTCCCTCACTATCATTTATCACCCTTACCTGCTGCACATCTTTCCTAGCTCTGTCCCTCTGTCTAGCTAATCGGTACAGGTCCTTTTCTCCCTCTTTAGTGTCCAATCCCTCATACAACTCTCCATATGCCTTATCCTTAGCCTTCACCACGTCTGTCTTTGCCATGCGTCTCATCTCCTTATACTCATGTCTACTTTCTTCATCTCTTTGACAATCCCACTTCTTCTTCGCCAGCCTCTTCCTCAGTATAATCTCCTGTACTTCCTCATTCCACCATCAGGTCTCCTTGTCCTCCTTCCTCTGTCCAGATGTCACACCAAGCACCTTTCTAGCAGTCTCCCTTACTAGCTCTGCTGTAATTACCCAGCTATTGGGAAACTATTCACTGCCTCCCAGTGCCTGTCTTAACTGTTCCCTGAACTCCACCTCACAATCACCCTTTTTTAACTTCCACCATTTAATCCTTGGCACTGCTTTCACACTCCTCCTCCTCTTCTTGATCACCAATGTCATCCCACAGACCACCATTCTATGCTGCTTAATTACACTTTCCCCTGTCACCACTTTGCAGTCTCCAATCTCCTTCAGACTGGCCTCCTACATAGGATATAATCCACCTGTGTGCATCTTCCTCCACTCTTGTACGTCACCCTATGCTCCTCCCTCTTCTTAAAATACGTATTCACCACAGCCATGTCCATCCTTTTCGCAAAATTCACAATTATCTGACCTTCTGCATTCCTCTCCTTAACATCATACCTACCCATCACTTCCTCATCCCCTCTGTTCACTTCACCAACATGACCACTGAGGTCCGCTCCAATCATTAGTCTCTCACCCTTGGTTACACTCACCACCACTTCATCCAACTCACTCCAAATTTTTTTTTCTCACCCATTGCACACCCAACTTGTGGAGCATATGCACTAACAACATTCAACATTACACCATCAATTTCAAGCTTCATAAACATCACTCTATCAGACACTCTCTTCACCTCCAAAACACTCTTGGCATACTGTTCCTTTAGGATAACCCCTACCCCATTTCTCCTGCCATACACACCATGATAGAACAATTTGAACCTGCCTCCTATACACCTGGCCTTACTTCCCTTCCATCTGGTCTTTTGCACGCACAATATATCAACCTTCCTTCTCTCCATCATATCAGCTAGCTCTCTCCCTATACCAGTCATACTGCCAACATTCAAAGTTCCTACCCTCACTACTACACTCCTAACCTTCCTCCTCTCTTCCTGCCTTCGTGCATGCCTTCCCCCTCCTCTTCTCCTTCGGCCAACAGTAGCCCAATTTCTGCCAGCACCCTGTTGGCTAACAGTACTGGTGGCGGTCATTGTTAACCTGGGCCTCGACCGATCCGGTATGGAAATATGAAATGTTCTCCACATAAGTAATTTGGCAGAGGTTTTACTCCAGATGCCCTTCCTGACGCAACCCTCCCCATTTATCCAGGCTTGGGACCAGCACAAAGAAATGCACTGGCTTCTGCATCCCCAGTGGCTGGGTTAAAATTTTGTGTGCTGAACAAAATTATTCAGAAGGCTAGGTCCAATATTGTCCTCCAGTCCCCCATCTTCTTTGGCACTAAAAAGAACATGGAGTAAAATCCAGATCCTAGTTGGTCTGGTGGGACTTCTTGGATGACTCTTTTTTTCTAGCAGCTTTTGAACCTCTATGACTGCTTGATCCCTCTGATTGGGTGGAACATTTGAGATTTTCCCCAGGGATCATAGGGAGAAGAGTAAAGGGAATATGATAGTCTCTGGTAATGATTTTCTGCACCCAAGTATCAGAGATTATTTGCAGCAAGGCTGTCGGGTGCAGAGAAACTCTCCCCCTGACTGCTTCCAGAGGAAAGAAATCAGGCCTCCTTTCAGGATTGCTGATAGGGTTGTCCAGAAAAAGAGTTTTTGGAACTCTGGTTTTGCAGGCCACCTCTGCCTTGCAGACGACGTCTTCCATCTGAGCTCTCCCCTCTGCCCCAAGGGGACCAACCACATCTTCCAACTCCTCTGATTCCTGGAGTAGGATCACTGAGGAATAGAAAAACAAATGCCCACAGCAGAGTCTATCCATCCTTTTCACACCTAGCCAGTGTGTCCTTCACCTTGTGGCTGAACAAAGATGATCCATCAAAGGGAGCACTGATGAAGGAAGACTTGAAAGGCTTCATGAATTCACACAAGCACATCCAGGTGTGACACCTTATGGCAACACCAGAACTCGCTGATCTGGTCATGCCTTCAGCCACATGTGCAATAAGCCTCATGGATGAGTTCAGTATAGAATCCAGGGTGGCTAGCTGAGAGGCAACCTTCTCTTGCACATCATTAGACACAGCTCCAGTGAGAGTATCTGATAACTCCCTAATCAAATCCTCTGTAATCTAGTAAAATGTGCTATAAAGTTCAAGGACCTAAGAGCATAGGTCATTGAAGCATAGACCCGCTTTCCAAATCTGTCCATCATCCTAGACTCCCGGTTAGAAGAATATACAGAAGGACTCTCATCTGTGAGTTCTTTCTTAGTGGTAGCCACCACCACCATGGCATCTATTGTTAAACCCTTGGCCCAATATTGGTGGCCCTCTGGCAGAGAAAGAATTTTATCTGGTCTCTGCAGAATACACTCTATGGAATCAGAGACCTTCCGGGCCCACTGCAATAAGACTGACAGCGGGTGGGGTTAGCCAGGAAGTAGATAGTTGAGTACCGAACACTTGCAAGTACATGGATTCCTCTGAGGTCAGGTCTTGGGCTTCCACTTACCCATCTGCTTGAGGATCTCTAGAATTTTTCTAAAGGAGACATCATCAGGAGGTGATGAGGGGGAACATTTCCCCTTCACTGAAATCCATGTCCTCAGCAACAGATTCTTCCAGGTAATCTAAGTGTTTCCTCTTGCATGTCTTCTTACGTGGGGGATCTCTGAGGAAGACTCCAAAGAAGAGCAGCCCTGTACAGGAGTAACTTGCAGCTTTGGTGCTAGCTGTCCTGTCATGGAGATTGGTGTCAGCTCTGGACCAGAAGATATGGTTATGTGACACTCTGATGCAGGAGGAACCAGAATAGAGCCTGCAGAGGCTTAAGCTCTCTCCATAACCTGGAAGGCAGGACCCCCCAAAGAGGAGTGGGAGCTTGCAACTGAGAAAGACCACCTCAGAATCAAGGTCACACCCCACTCCGAGAGTCTGCCCTCCAAGGTAGGAGATGGGAAAGACCCGCAACTGACAAAGCCCCAAGAACCAAGATCAGTTCTACATAAAAAGCAGGAGCCAATCCAGGACCTTTGGATCTCACAGCCAAGTCTCAGCCCTGAGAATCTATCAGTTCTGAGAAGGGAACTGAAGAAGTCAGAGCCACCTTTGGTACTGAGAAAAGGATGCCTAAAGGCACTGAAAAAGCTGGCACCAGGAGAACTGGAGGGCTGGGCTCCAAAGCTCTGGTGGAAGTCAGAGAAGGAGGCAGTGTAGGAGTCCTTGGAGAAGATACCCCAGCTCCAGAAGAGACAGGGGCTAGAGGAGGAGCAGGGATATCTCTGGCTGCCAACAGCTGATCCACCAATCTCACAATATCTACCTCAGAGAGAATCCTGGAGGATTGAATTGAAAAGGCTGGGGTGACTTGGGTCATTCCAGGAAGGGACTGAGCAACTGGCCTGCAAAGGGGTCTATAGAAGGTGAGTACCTTGTCCTGGGGAAAAACTGTTCTGCTGTTGGCACCAAGGGGATGGGTAAAGCCTGCTGAGGCACCATAGGAGAAGTCAGCACCGAACCGGAGACCAAAGACATTGGTGCTGATGCTAGTGCTAAAGGCACCATAGTAGAAACAGTCAGTGCCAAGGATTCTTGACCTTGGAGTTTCAGTACTTTAGCTTTCTGTTCCGAGGAGGAAGTCAGAACCACAGTCTTATGTTTAGGGGCTGTCGGTGCTGTGGGAGATGCAGGCACTGAGTGGCACTTCTTTTTGGTAGTGTCAGTTTTGGAAGAATCAGCTTTGGACAAGGCCTCATAGAAAGAAGTCTTTAATAAGCCCTTTAAAATGAGCTTATTTCAATGCTCAACTAAGGCTCGGTGACTAAAGCCCTTGCAGATATCACAATCTATCTCTAGGTGAGGATCTCCTCGATAGTAAACACATGAAAGATGCCCATTAGAATTGGGAATCTTTCTTCCACAGTCTTGGCACTGCTTAAACCCAGAAGTGCCTTTTGTTTTTTTCCGCCATTTTCTGAGAACAAGCGAAAATAATGCACACACTCACACATACACACACTAAAAGGGAAGAAAGGAAAAGAAGGAAGCTACCAACTATGGTAGGTGAGAATACCACATGGTAATCAGAGAGATGGAGGTATAAACAACGGTACAGAGAAATACCTCAAGAGGTAAGAAAGGCAGAGAGGGTTATAGAATAATAATAATGAAGGGTAACAAGTAGTATTCAGACACTCATTTGATAGACAAAATTCTAAGGAAAGAAGAAAATATCTATAGATTTGTAGAATAAATTCAGACTTAACTGAGAGCAATGGCTGATGCGTCTTGCTGACAGAGCAGCAAATGAATCTAAGGTAATGAAGAGAAGGGCATTGTGGGTACAAGTCTTAGCTTGAGAGTTTTTTGGCTGGCATGAGCTGTATAATATTGGAACCGAGACCCATTCATCAAGAATGAATAAACATCAGATGATTAGTTTTCTGTTTCCGTTTGACAGGAAAAATGGGAACAGCTGTATTATTTATGGCAGCAGCAGCTTCCCCAGAGATGTGCACAACATTCTAATCAAACATAGAATCTTTCCTGTTCCCAACCAACAAGAGTGGCTCTCCTTACTCACAAAGAGGATCTCACCAGCTACAGAGGACATGGATAACCCCTGGTCCACAGTGGCTACAGGTACTGCACCAGAGGGATCCAGGACAAAAGATGAGTAGTGTGAGGAACAAGCTATGATCACAGCAAAGTCACCCACCTGCAGCTGAGGCGAGCTGGAAGAAGGTCTGAATGTGGGACTAGTAGTTTGCTCCATGGTCAAGCCAAAACCAGTGCCTCTTTCTCAGGGAAAAACAGCAAAAGCTGGTAAAAATATAAAGGTTTTAAAAGTGACTTTTTCACATAAAACATAGTGAAAAGCACTTTAAAACATTTTGTCAGCCTCCAAAAATAAAATAAACCAATTTATCTACAGGAAAAAAAAATATTTTCAATTACATTAAACAACTTTTCAACTGACTGGAAAAATGTGCTCTTGTTTAAAAGTACAGTTATGCCTCAATACAGGCCATTAAAACACAAACTCCTAGCTTAAAAATAACTTTCATAAACAGGAGCATACAATAAAACATTTTTTTTAAATGTGGAAGGTTTATACCCAAAGGGAACTTGTCTGCACAGCAAACAAATTGTACAAGTTAACCATCATCCTTGAAAGTGCCCAAGCCTGGCTTTTTAGTCAGTTCAGCTTGATCTGACCAATAGTTTGGGTGCGTGGAAGGTGCCCTGAACCTTTGGAAGTTGACCAAGTGTTACATCCTTGTTAGGATATAACCCATACAGCTAAGGCTACTGAAGCAGTGATCAATATGATGGACATCATCTACAGCCTGCCCTAAAGAAAAGTCATCTGACTATAGGTGTATTACCACAGAAAGCTGTGTTCTTCAGAAAAAATTAAAACTGATTGGTCTAGTTATTAAAACTGAAAGGAAGCAAGATGGCACACAACTTTCATGCAAATCCAGAACTAGTTTACTTTCTGACTAGAAAGGCTTCTCCTGCATATCTGCAGAGACAGTAAAAAGTCCTGTTTTTGATGCTCTTTACTACTCTGAGATATTCAGCACAATGTTTATCACTATAAAAGAAAGTTTATGGAATAAGGCCAGGATGTAGCTTGAATCAGTTTATTTTCTGGGCATTTTTGTTGCTAAAAGTTGATTAAAAGATGCACAGAATGCATATATTTTAGAAGCATGAACATTATGAATACAAAATAGTAGCATCGGAATTTAAATATCTCTTATCAAGACATAAGCCCCAGGATTCAATAAACTCCATGCAGGAATAGTGTTATTCCTGCATGGAGTGAACCATGTCCATTTCTGCGTAGCCTTAACAGCAGCGTGCCTTGCATACTCAGGCAAGCTACTGCTAAGGCTAAGCAGACACAAACACTACTGAGTGCAGGGGGTGTGTTTAAGTAGTACCCACACATCTAACACCCCTCCCTGAACTCTGAAAGTGCTGTATGGCCCTTTTTAAATGTTTTTAGTGTCCACGGATACTGAAAGCAAATATAAATAGTAAAACAGTGCCTGTGGACACTGAAATAGATAGGAGATCATGAAATAAATGCAGGGGGGTGTTGTGAAAGTGCCGTACAGCACTTGACAATGCTTTCAGTGTCCACAGACACTGACAGCAAATATAAAATTGTAAAACAGTGTCCACAGATACTGAAGTAGTCAGGAGATCTTCAAATAAATGCAGGGGGTGTGTGACAGGTACTGTCACACACCTCCTTCATTGCAAAAGTGCTGTACTGCCATACCTCTCAACTGTACAGCTTATCGCAAAATGTCCAGATGTCTGCCTCATATTTTTAGTGTGTTCCCCCAAATATCTGTCCTACCTGGAAAATAGCAGAGGATTGGAGCCATTAAATAATGACAAACATTTGAGTTGAAGACTCCACATCTTTCGGAAAAGTCATGCTAATGTAAAACCTATTATTCTTTCAACTTTCTAAGTTTGTAAGAACAATATTTGAAATCTGTCCCTATTTGTCCCTTTACAATTGCCCTTACTGTGACTTACAAGGAATATTGATACATGTAAATAAAGTAATTTTATGAATTTCCTTTTTTTATATTCTAAGGTATGTTTAAGCATAGCTAAGCGGGTTTGCGCATTAAGACCCTCTGCTCAGCATTGCTTAAACATCCCATATGAGCTAAATAAAAATGTATAGCTAAAATCTTAATGATGAGATAGAGTATTGGTTAGAGTCCCGGCTTTGCATGCAGGTATCCATGGTTTGATTACCAAAACAGGCATTTGGTTTTTACATGGGAAAGCATTGTTAAAATATTTTTTTATGTTAAATTATGTAGTAAGTGATATTTGTTACCCAGGGTAGTGTAGCTGTTCCAAAATGGAAGTGTGAGGGTATATAACATGTGAAATCACCTAGGTATACACAAATGTCCCATACAGTATAGGCACACCCTAAGGTAATGTAATGAAGGAATACAGGGGACGGCATGTAAAGTAAATCATATACACTTAATAATATGTCAGTAATGATTAAATAATTTACAACCTGATATTTTTTAAAAAGAAAAACTGAGCAATGCTTAGCAGTGGTAAGCTCTTCCTAGCCAGTTTAAGCATTGTTTAGATTGAAATTCTAAGCAGGAGTCAGTTCAGGTGACCAGATTTGCACACTAAGCACCACTCGACACTTATCCCTTTAAGCAGTGCTCAACACAGCTTAGCGGGTTTGCGCACCGCTAAGCTGGGCTCAACAATGTCAAAATGGTCCAATGATGGCAAAGGGCGGGAATATGGCTTTATTTAAACTGCACAGGTGGGAATACAGCCAGACCCTGATGTAGTTGATCTGTGCAGGTGCTATGTCAGGCGTTGGTGAAGGAGCACACTTTCAGGTGCAGTATGGGGCATTCAGGAGTCCAGGGTCATGGCTGGAGTCCTTGTAGAAAACCACAATGAAAGACTGCTGTAGGGTCAGTACCAGGGCTCACAATACAAAGCAGAAGCCTGGGACAGTCTCGCACGTGATCATGCCAGTGCTACTGGCATCCCCTGAACTCGTGAGTAGGTACAGCATCATTATGCCGACCTAAAGCAGAAGAAGAGGGCATTCTTGGCCGAGTTGATCCAAGATGCATGGGCATGGAATGCCCCAGTAGTGTGTAAGTATTAGTATCAAGTAGTTTGTACCAAATTCTATCCTGAGTATGTGATAGACAGGTATGCATAATGTTTGTTTTTCTCCCGTAAAGCTGCAGCAGAGAGGGCTAGTGACATCAAAGCCCATGCCGAGAGACAGTTAAGGCTGCGCTGACAGACTAGTGAGTACAAATCTATCTTGCAGTATATAAAGCAAATAACTAAGAAGGAGTGCATTTTGTACTGCCAATAGGTATACTGTTACTGTGTTAACTGAATAAATAAAGTAAGATGTGTGCATATTTACACACAAGGAATCAGGAATAAATGTAGAAACAGTCAGGTAGTGTTAACAGATATTTTCTCCTCAGGTTTTACAGGTAAAGAAATGTTGGTAGTAGCTGTATGACGGGTATACTAATATACCATATACAACCGTTCCACTGTCCAACCCCATGCCTGCAAATGACAACAGGATAAGTACATACAACATGCACTCTTCTCAACACGTGTTTCTCAAGTGTCATGTTATCATGGCTAGTGGTCACTGCTGCCAATTACCCTGGACACATATGGGAAACCAGGTGAAGTATGTCAGTAGCACATTCACATAACAGCAGTGTAGGGTATCCAGTCTATAACAGATATGTAACCCTGACATGTACAAGTCTCCTCTACTCACATACCCAGAGTTGTCACAGTTTGCCCAATACCATTCCAGGTTGACAGTTTAACAGGTATGTTTGTGCTACAGAAGCTATGGGCCATAGGTAGATGTAAAGTGAGGGCAGACCTGTACAGTACTGAACAGTGCTGTTGTGAAAAATAGAAGCCTAAACAGTTGTTAATGGACTCTTTGTTTCTGCCCCCAGCCCTTATCTGCAACAATTATCATTCATATACTACGGGTATGTTGTTCTCAAAATCTAATGTTGGGACTTGTATTCCATTATTGTTCACATATTCGACTGGTTGCATGTTAACATACCCTGTTCAAATACCATTGTTGGTGGCCTGTTGCTGTCAATGTTACTGGCATGCTGTTGCAATGCATACTGTTGTTCAATTTATGCACATGTTCTGTTTGCTATGCAGCTGTTTCACATTTGTTGTATGGGGTTAATTGGAACACCCACGCATGCTGTTATAACTAATTTTGAAATGTTTTGTTCATGACTAACCAATATATTTTATAAAATCTCAACACCATAGCACATTTGTGAAGGCAGATCCTGGTGCATCCACCTGGCCCATCTCATCTGGTTGTGGCACCGGGCCCCAGCATGTCTAGGACCCAACCTGAAACTGCCTCCTCTGCTGGTTCTGCACCACCTTTGGGTGGAACTGCCTCAGGGGATGAGGCCCATCCCCCACGGGTGCAGATAAGAACCCGTCACCCGCCGCCATTTCCGGGATATGGTGTGCAGTGTCATCCGCATGGAGTTGGATGAATGGCTGTGCCAGATGGAGGGTTGCCTGTCACACCTGGAGGGGTAGGCTACCCCTCCTGCCCAGCCTCCAATGCAGTCACCGTTGGGGCAGTGAAGGTGCAGTGGTGACTGCCCATGGGTGGGGACCTCAGTCCCACTGTATCCATTTGGGGGTACATGGGCTTCAGATTCCCAACCACCATCCCCGTCAAAGGTGTTTACCCCCTCATGTATCATATACCCCCCCATCTGCTGTCTTGTCCGTCTGTGAATACAACCTATCCTACCCAACCTACTTCCCCAAACATACCTACAGCCTTTCCCCAACATCCAACTCTCACCTTAAAAAAAAAAAAAAGGCCATCTGTCTCACAAAAAATCATTACCCCATACATAGCTTTACATTTCACCCCATGTACAGTGAAATTAATCAATCTACCCACAAATTCTTCAACAAATGTCTGTCGCTAACACCCTTCCCTGTGGGGTGTGAGGCTGTAAATTCAAAATTCTACACATTATTCACAGCTGTTGCAGAAGAAATGTAGAGCTATGGTCCTTTCCTACACCTGTCCTACACATACGTAGCTGGTTTTCCTAATTTTTTACCCCCTGCTTGCCCCTATTTCACCACTTTCCTATCACCCTTTTTTCTCTTTATTTACAATTAGCATGGGTGTAAGCAGGAATAAGTGGCATTAAGTGAAGCTAAGAGGACTTAACCTTCTGTTAGCATTGCTTAGCTTTACAAAAAAAGTGCAAACCTGCTTACAACTGCTTAAAAGTGCTTTAATCACTCTAGGTCCATCAGCCCTTATTCTGCCCAGCAACAAAGTAATCATCACTGCCAAGTCTCGAAGCCAGGACACTGGCACTACAATCACAACAATGTAGCACTACACCATCTGAGCTTTGAGGATTTGTAATGTTTTTACAAACATATCATGCATTCTGGTCATTTAACATTAATGAAAAAAAGTCATTACTATCAAGTCTGGAACCCAGGACCCTGTGCACTATAATCACAGCAATATACCTCTAAACCATCTGAGCTGTAGGAATTTGTAATGCTTTTACAAACATAACATGCACCACAGTCATTTAACATAAGGGGGTAATATATATTTGTAGTACTCATATACATGTGTGTGTGTGTGTGTGTGTGTGTGTGTGTGTGTGTGTGTGTGTGTATATATATATATATATATATATATATATATATATATATATATATATCTACACGCACACACACACACATGCACACACACACACACACACAGACAGACAGACAGATAGATAGATAGATAGATAGATAGATAGATAGATAGATAGATAGATAGATATACTCAAACTCTTACTGCAAGACATCTGAAAAAAGCCTGACAAAGTGGGGCCAAACAATAGTGACATATTTGAAATATGACTGTTATAAGCATAGAAGTCTGCTAGAGTAACGTGGTTTGTTTTAACATGTATTTTCTGAAAGATTTCAGGTCTGAAACACAAATGATTGTCATCGTGTACTGATGTTAATGCTCACATCATCCCAGTGATTTGTCAGAAACCCACAACTGGTATGGGGAACAGACCAAACATATGAGCCACACATCTGGACAGTGTATAGATAAATAGACAGTAGAGAGGTATGACCGCAGTCATGTAACAGAAGGGAAAAACACTGAGAACCGCCAACAATTTCACCCAGCACCTTCTGAACTACAGTCAGACTAACATGACACTACCCCAAATCAGCTGTGGGGAATTACTCATGCATTTGCAAATACATCATGCACTACAAGGATGTAAGTGTAGCCAAAAGCAGACATCGGTGAGAAATCGTCCACCCACAACCATTTGCACCACAGTCACAGCAACATACCAATACCCCAACTGAACCCTAGAGTATAACGGCTGTTGGAACAAACATATTGCCAGTCACACACTACACTGACATATACTGCCCCAGGTCAGAGTCTACTGGGAAGCTTGAGGTGTTACAGGACATTTTTCAGTCTGCCCCTACAAACATATACATCTGATAGACCACCAGTAACTGTGGCAGCATGCACAGTCAGAAAAGGATCTATGACACTCACATCTGCCACTCTCCCTACTCAGCCCAACAAACATGTACACACTATACTGCTACACAATCTTGACAGTCTGTTAACAATGGCCAGACACACATAACTCTCAACTGTACAGATTTCCACAGAATGTCCAAGGTGTGGGACCATATTTATGGCCACTGCCACATACCACTTCTGGTAGTCTGCTAAGTCACTGGGATGATATCAAGAGTGAAGTCACTAAATCATGATATACTGGGTCTACTTCAGAATGTCGACCATTCAGAATGCTGATTTACATATGTCCGACAACATATGATCGATATTCCGAAAGACCGACATCCTGAAACAGCACTAGTTACCTGCCTGTAAATACAGTAAAACTGAGTTATGTAGGGGGCAAGCCCCCCTGCACCCCCACAACCCCTGCTACTTAAATATTCTCACTCCAAGATCGCACTACAGTGCAGGAAAGGGGAATCTCCTAGTCCCAAAAGTAGCAGGATCTCTGCTATCATTTGTCGGCTTTTCAAATGTTCACTCATATGGTGTCGGCCATATGAGTTTTGAACATTTGAAAATTCAAACAAATGAAGGGCTCTCGATATACCATACCTCTGAACCTCTTACTGCAAGACATCTGGAGAAAGCTTGACATACCTGGTGGACAGGGGGCAGATAAGAGGAACATATCTCACATAATGGTGTTACAAACTGAAACAGTTGTTGGTGTTACAGGGGTTGTTGCAACATAACATCCCTGAAGTATATGATGTCTGAAATACAAATGGATGTCAACATTTACTGACTTCACACCTCACATTATCCTACTGATTTCTCAAAAACAGAAATTGTCTGAGGATCAGACCACACATAAGAGACAAACCTCTGTGCATCCTGTGGACATCTGGACAGTTCAGAGGTATGTCAGAGATATATCACTGTCAGACGTCAAGTTCACAGAGTAAATGCATGTCCAGACAAACCCAGTTAATTGAACAATCTTCTATGTGTATAACAACAATACTTACTTACAAACTGTACCCAGTTCTGGAACTTTGTCTCCCATTTTGTTGGGCTGTCTCCACATTTCTTGTTCTGAGAGATATTTCCACCTACCTTCTGTGAATCTGTTGCCCCCACATCTCCATAATGTCCATCGCACAGGCAAGAAAAAGGAGCAAGGCCCACATGAAGGACTTAATTATAGCACTGTGTTGCTATAGCATAGGCTAATGTAAAGATATCACAGCTGCTCTGGATGCAAGTAGCAAATGGGAGACACTAATTGGTGCACAGGGCATCACCTGCTCATGAGCATCACCTACAAAAGGCAGGCTGCTGCCTATACAAAACAGGTCTGAACCCATCTACACAAAGACAGACTGTGACTACACAAACCCAAAATTAGCATTATTCTGAGGAAACACTTCAGCACTGTAACAGGTATGTCAATCAATTAAGCATGTAATGGAATGCAGAAGGGGGATGCAATAATGTGAAATAGGAAGTTAAACACTAGGTCACAACAGGACTTGCTGGACTCACATGTTGATGTCTGGCACCTATGGTCATTCCTGCTGGCCTTGTCCGCAGTGACATAGATCACAGCTCTGGCCCCTTAGTCATCCCAACAAAGGTCAGCTCATGTATGAGTACTACTGGAGTGTCTGTTGTCCAGTACTGACTGCGACACTGCTAGGCTAGCTACCTGGGATGTTGTAAATATTCATATGTCACCTGTGAATGCTACTCTGATACATATGCTTGTATTGCAAATGTAAGAGAATTATATAGGATATGTGCATAGTATACAACTGGCACAGAAGTGTGTGTTGAACTGTATATTATGTACTGAGCTCATACCTTTCAACTGTCCAGAGTGTTGCAGACTGACCTCATGTTTGCCTCATACTTGTAGTCAATGACTCATACAGTTGTGTAGTGTCTGGCAAATCACTGGCAACCCAGTAAAGACTGAAGTCATAATATAATAGTATACAATTGAATGTCATATGTCATATCCTGTGGACTATTCTTGTGAATGCAAAACCGTCTTTGCTAGCAACTAAGTGTGCTACAGCTAAATTTATAAAGTGTCACTATTTTTCTGCCTTTGCCCACCATTGATGTGTGCCTTTGTGCAGATGTCTTGCTCTAACAGGAGTTAGGGGTCATAGCATGAAACTCATGTCATTACAAGCGTACCTTGTTCTGGAGGATACTGACATTTGTGCAGTTACTGATACCTGGTCTGTAGCTGTGGAGGGCACACTACCCTTGTCAGGTTACTCATTCCACCATACAGTTAGACCCCAAATGGAGGGCTGCAAAGCCACAGGAGGTGGAGTTTTAAGCATTACCATACACTTACAGACCTCCAGGCTGACCCAACAGTATGACACATGGAAGACATCCAAAGTGCAGTTGACTGTTGACAAAACACCTGCTCAAATCATAGCTAGCAACAGACCTCCAACCATGACTCTGGGCACCCACTACACCTATGTGGACATGCTTGAAGCTGTCAAGATTCAACTGTCTACCCTGCTCCTGGGTGACTTTAACTACCCAACCAGAGAGTGCATGACCTATTCTACCTGAACATGAATGCACAGAGATTCCTTAGGTTTGTCAATGGCAATGCATTGGATCAGCTGGTCAACAGTCCAACGACAGGTGGAAATATCTTGTACCTGGTCCTAACCAACATGAGTAGACACTGTAGCACTCCTACAGTGTCATCCCCATTGGTAAGATCTGACCACATAGCCATCACTGTTGAGGTCACGATCTCCCCTACCCCCCCTTGTCAGGGTCAAACAAAATAAACCTTACAAAAATGACTATAAATCTCCTCATAGCAGGTAGACATAGCTTTACAGCCACCATCCCATCAGCTGGAAATAGCAGGAGTATCCAAGCCCACACAACAATACTATGTGAGCATCTACATACCTATATGGACACAGCAATACCTGACAGGACAACATCATCTCCCTCAAGGTATGGTAAACCTCTGTGGTGGACAGCAGCAATACACAAATACCATAATAGGTGGAAATAATTGCTGGATAGGGCCAAGAAGAAACAGGTGCCTAATTGGAATGTCACATTGGTCTGAACAAGCAAATAAGGTCACAGGTGAATTACCCTAAGGCTCTGCTTGACATATGTCTGCAATCCCAGAGGCAACACCCAAATCTGCTCTGTAGTGCTGGTCAATAACATGACATACACATATGGCACAGGTATAGCCAACCAGCTGCAGACAGGTTAAGTGTAAACATCACCCCTCTGTCCCCACATTGGTACACATGGACATGCACAGCACCTGACCCCCTCCCCTCATAATCAGGAAGCAGTTCCATAATGCCTTCTCAAAGACAACACACAGAAGTCTCCATAGGCCTGATACCATCCCTGGCTGCATCCTACATGAACTCAGGCATGAGCTCTTAGCTCCATTACACACTGTAGTCAAACAAAGCCTGAGCACCAGTGTCATCTCATCTGCACAGAGGACAGCCACTGCCAACCCTATACACCAAGGCAAAGCAATCCACTGACCCAGCCAATCATATGCACATCAGCCTAACTAGCCTGATCTACAGGGGCATGGAAGGCAACATCAAGGACCTTATAAACAGAGACACCGGCAACCTCAAAATGGTTGAGCCCACACAGTGTGGTATTGTCAAAGGAAGAACAGGCCTGTGAAACCTGATTGACTTTTCTGAAGCAGTCAACAAACATAAGGATGAGGGGAAGATGGTGAACACTGCCTACCTTCACCTAGCCCAAATCTCTCACAATAATCCCCAGTCAGCCATGATACATAAGCCTACACAGCTAGGCATCAACCTGAATGTTACCAGATGGGTAGCTAACTGGCACAATGATAGTACCAACTCAGTCAAAGTAGTGGAAGCCACCTCTAGTAGTAGACTCTTACAGAGTGGTGTACCCCAAGGATCAATCTGGGGGCCTCTATTGTTTGAGAGGTACAAGACAAAAGCAGTGGTCTGTGATGACCAGGTTTGCAGATGATCGCAAACCGGCCACTGTCTTACATTCCCAGTCTAGTCATAGACTCTTACAGAGTGGTGTACCCCAAGTATCAGTCTGGGGGCCTCTACTGTTTGTGATGTATGTTTCTGAGGTACAAGACAAAACCAGTGGTCTGTGACTGACCAGGTTTGCAGATGATTGCAAACTGGCCACTGGCTTACATTCCCATATTTATGTGAGCACCCTCCAAGAGGCCCTTACCCAAAGTAATGACTGGTGCAAGAAGCATTGCCTTAAACTGAATGCCAGGAGATGCATCATTTTCCCTGTTGTGGTAGATGTCATCCACACTACTTATGACAGTAATAACAATGTACTGAGCATGCAATCAGGTGTGAGGCAACTTGTGCACCAAGGTTGGTAGCAAACTGACAGTTTCCCACCATGTGGGCACCATTGGAATGCTGTCTACATGGCCCACTTCACAAATACGGATATGTCATCCAGGAACCAGGGGGCCACAACATCCCTGTACTCCACCCTTATCAGATGCATTACCAAGTACAATGGCTCCTTTGGCATGTACCTTGCCAAGCAAATGCAGCAGTTGCAGAAACCACAGATGTTCTTGACCAGGCAATTCCAGGGTCTGCAACACCTATCCTATACAGATAGTCTGAAAGCCCTGTCCCTATACTTAGTCTCATACAGACTGATCATAGGTTACCTGCATCTGGCATACAAGATTATCTCCAAACCAGTGTTGAGGGGATTTTTCCATATCCATAAGACAAACCCCACTCACGCAACATGCATGCAAGGACCTCACCTGGTCTGTGACGTGTGAAGATTGGGTGAAGACAGATGAAGGCTGCCAGCCTAGCCAGATAGGATTTTATGCATAATTTTATCATTCATAAATATAAATGTTGAATTACAGACTTTTTTTCTTAATTGAAAGAAAATACTGTGAAATGTTGAACTTAAAACAATGTAGCAACATTGCCCTCTGCTGTAAAGAAAATGAAGTCAAGCATTTCTTGTATGTCCTTTGAAGGTATAATTACTTCATGGCTGTCCTTTGAAGTTAAAGATTCGTAGTCATTTTGTCTGGGCTAGCACATTATTTCTATTGTTTTAACTTAAGGAATAATTATTAGAGTTTACACATGGAATGTCTTTTATTGATGTAGTTTCCTGCAGCCGCAAGATAAAAAAAGAATGTAGCATCTGTCAGCCTGGGAACAGTACAAAAGTGAAAGAATGATGTAATGTTTATCAGAATTGCAATTTCAATTTAAACAGAACGAATCAGAAGGTATTAAGCATTTTTGTCTTGACCATCTAACTCACAGCGCTGCCTGTTGTCTTATATAAGTTATCTTAGGCTTGTGTTTTCTTTTAGAAATAACTAGGAATTAGAAAGATTAAAAAGATTAGACTAAGTGTTTTTCTGTGATGTCAGAACTGTACTAATGATTTATTTTAAGAATTCCTATGTGATCTCAGAACTCTTGACTGGCCCTGTGTAGTAAGAAGTATTGTCTTGGGTTTTTATTATTTATTATTAAATATTTTGAAACCTTTCAACTGTGGTTATTTTGTGTAGAGATAATTTAAGCTCTTAAGAGTACTTGCATGCCTTTGATAAAATTGTACAAAGCCACTCTAATAGCTTTAGCCCTGGGCTGTACTACCAATTTTATAATAATATTGCACAGTAACTATTGGACACCCTTGTAAGGGACTTTGAGTAGCTGATAAGTATTAGTGGGTGGTGGCAAGTGGAACTACTGTACAGTCTGTGAGAAAGGGGCACAGCTGGAGAAACTGTGCCAGTCTTCCCCAGGAGTGTCTGTGTGGTTGTATAAATTCTTATCTCAAAGTACATGTGTGTGTGTGTGTGTGTGTGTGTGTGTGTGTGTGAACTGTTTGGGCAGGGACACGAAGCACTGGTTGGACAGAGAGGGTGCTAGGGGTTTTAGTTTGCCCACTAGGCTGAGATCTGGACCCTATAGCTGTGCCAGTGGGGAGTCTTACTGGGTGGGGACCTGGAGAGCAAGGGATGACAAGCCCCAGACTGGCTGTGATCTCTGCATGCTCTTAAGGGAAATTGCACTTTTCTGTGTGTATTTGTTATCCTTTCCTCATATATGAGATGCCCTCTCTAGTGTTAGTGGTGAGGACTGAGTCCTTGATTGCTGGGTCAAGGCATGGGCATCACAAAATGTAGAGTACTGGTTGGTGGGATGGTGTAATGTCCCACACAATACACTGCCTGTAAAATACACACCCTCCCCATGTCTAGTGGAGTACATGTATACCCCTCTTGAAGAAGAATATGGATGACTGCATGCTGCATGTGAAACAGAAAAGACACCCCTGGGATCCTGCATGTCTCCCAGCTGGACAGGGGAAACAGGTGCTGGCTTTGAAGGGACATGTGCAAATGTCTGGGCTATGCTTATGAGGACATCTGTGCAAATAGCCTGGTATCTTCTTATGAAGCTATGCACCTAGTACTTTACAAGTTTCCTGTATGTATTGCAGACTGTCCTGCAATGTTGTCTGGAATTAATCCCTGTCAGTCTGAACTGTGTAGCTACTGCAGTGATAGAGTATTCTCTTGTTCATTCATTAGTTATTATCACATATTGCTATACCTTGTCATTGTGTCTGGTCTGTATAGCAGTAAGTCAGCTCTTACAGCTCTTGCATATGCACTTCATGACACTGTATAGCTCAATCCAATAGCCTTGGTCATGGTCACACTTACCAGTCTGCTAATAGGCCCATCACACAGTAGGATTTGTCACCCTTTGTCGAGGGCCTTACAGTAGCTGTTACGAAGATGGATTGTGGCAGTCAGAACTAGAGTAAAGTCTGGCCTGAAGAGCCCATAGGTGGAAAAGCTGTGCTAGACTTTACCAGGAGAGTGTGTGTGTGTGTGTGTGTGTGTGTGTGTGTGTGTGTGTGTGTGTGTGTGTGTGTGTGTGTGTGTGTGTGTGTGTGTGTGTGTGTGTGTGTGTGTGTGTGTGTGTGTGTGTGTGTGTGTATTAGCAAACATAATACTGCAGGCTATTAATTTACATATGTTGTCTTTCCCTCGCAGGTGAACATGGGGGTTGGTGTCTCTCCCCCTCATAACCTGATGTCAGTGTCCTAGCAGACTCTCAAGATGATGGTGGTCATAGAAGGCACAGATAATGGACAGTTGGAGGGTGGTGGCATGGAATAGGCTAGTGTGGTGACTATGGCAAATGTGACTGTAGACACTAGCCATAGCCAGAGGGTAGGCAGAGTCACATACAGGCAGATGGACAGGGGTGCACGACGGAGGACTGATGCCCATCAATCCCTTGTTGCAATTGCCACAGCAGGTGTCACCAGATGCATGTTACAGTCTATCATGGAGGCACAGGTGTGTACTGACCTCAACACCAGGTAGATGCTCAGGGTCATGAATGCAGCCCTTTCTGCCATGCGTGATGACTTCCATGACATTTGTGATGCCATACATCACTTCACCGATGTCATGGATAGATGGTCGGATAAGACATTGTCACTGCTTGACCGTGCTATGTCTGTGCTTAAGCATGTGGTGGGAGTAGGGCATCGGCCAGGTAGACGTAGGTCAGCAACATGATCAGCTGGGAGCCCACATGGCCATGCACATTCACAGTCCTGTAGTGCCGGAACCACCAGCACTACCGAAGGGAGGGTGCTGTCCACACCACATCAGAGCAGGCCATAGGCATGTGGTCCTGGCCAGTCCCATCAGGGATGCAGATACAGCAGACAGCAGTCACCATCGGGAAGTAATACTGCATCTGTCCTTGGGCCTGGTGGTGCCAGTGAGACTCCTGGCAAGACCAATTCCCACATCCCTGCCAGGAGACGGTGAACCATACATCCTACCATGTACGGTCCATGGCTGTCAAACATAGCCCTGTGTCAGGCATCCACATGTCTTGACTGTGTGCAGAAAAACACTCACAAATCTCTATCACAGACTGATCACCACCAGACATGCACAGCTCCATTGCACAGCACAGTTGAACACCACCCCTCCAGACACACACACACACACATATCAACCATATGGCCCAGCCTAGGCCTCTGGCAATCCCACACCACACCCTGTGCATGTGATGCTACTTGTGCCACAACCCTGTTATCCATACCATTGATGCAGGGACATGCTCATATAGATCTGATGCACAGGGTGAATATTGTACAGTGTAGCAATGTAATGCTGTTTAAGGTGCTGTCTGCTGCCAATAGTTATGGGTATACATCGAGGTGTATGTACCTTGTTAGCCATGATGCATTACTGCTGTTAGTACTGCTGACTGGCTGTAGTGTCATGTACTGTATTTTGTTTGTGTTCCAGGTGTCTGTGTGTGCAAGCTGTGGGCCAGCCAATAGTAGCAATGATGAGTAAGGTGGAGTGGAAACACAGTGACCTTTTCATAGCCAAAGTACAGCTGTATATGTACATGTTTACCAGGTGTGTTTACATGCAACAGTGCATGAGGGACAATTGTGGCAGACAGTGTGACCTTGCATATGTACCCTTGACATAGCCAGCTAGCCTTCATACATTTCACCTGGGTGTTCTGTAAGACTGCAGGCTCACACATACAGAGGAGGTTACTTGAGTATTGACACTAGGTCTCTCACAAGCTTCACCATTACTTTAACTGCAACAGATTCACCTATCAGCACCTGTTCCCCCTGCCATTTCTGTCCCATCCACTCAACCTTCATGCAGGTGATAAGGGTATGCCTGGTACTGTGTATGACAGGTTTGGGGTATGTATTCCTTACACAGGTCAGCCTGTGTTAGTCTAACCTGACAATCACCAGCATGTGTGTCTGCTAACTCATATGCATGTCTGGCCTGTCATACTGGTAGTGCACACAGAGTCATAGTCATATACATGGGCAGCTGTTGAAGAGCTGAGCACAGCCCCTACCTGTACAGTCTTATGAATTATAGTGCTAGATACATAACACAAATAGCACAGAGGTAATGTAGTGTTGCAGTGTCTGCCACTACTATTCAAGTGGGTGACAATTGCAGGGGCTGTTAGGATTGTCAATGGTGGGTTCAGGGGCCCTTAACATAGTAGAGCCATCTGACGCATACACACACACACACACACACACACTGCTGCATATCCATTTGTATGTACTATAGTGCTACTTACAAATGATATGCTCCACATAGATTATATGACTGGGACATAACACACAACCTCTTACAAGTAATCTCGCAAATGCCTTCATGGATGGTGGGATAACCCACCAGACATAGCGATTGAGCTCATCTACTGCTCCTACAAACCTGCACAAGTGATAGAGTGACAGAGTTTGTATCAGCATGATGTGTCAGTCAGGTACGATGTCTGATGCTGGCATTTATATCGCTATGGTAACTGTGACATATTTGTCAATGATATCACAGGAATGCTCATTGTTAGGGGACACAGACCATGTATAGGTTGCAAATATGTGGATATTCTATGTACATCTGTACAGATGACTGGTATGGGCTGTATAGTGTTATATGGTGCATGTGAGGCAGATGCCATTAACAGGCTCTTTAAAGTAATGTCATGGGTAGGGTTCAACAGGCCTTAAAAGGGTATAGACTACACACTCAAAACAGCCAAAGGTGATATGATTCACACACACACACACTACTACAATTGTCAGTACTGAGATTAAAACCCCTACCTATCTACTTATTTGTACTATAGTATTATGCAGTTATTGCACATGTCACAGAGCTTAGAGGACTGACAGGTGTATACAGGTACATCTACAGTGAATGACATCAGCAGGCCTTGTAATGTAGGGCAATGGGAAGTGTACTGGGTGGTACATGCCTCAAAATGGAATAACCCACACCCCCAGAGGATGTGATTCTCACATGCATGCACACAGACACACACACACACACACACACACAGATGCCAGTACTGAGTTTAGAACCCCTGCCTAGTTATGTGCATTACAGTGTTACACAGGTATCACATGTGCCACAGAGCTTATAAGATTTAACAGTGTCCCAAGGTACAGCTAAGGTGAATTACATCAAGACCCCTTGTAAAGTATGGCAATGGGAAATGTACTGGATGGGAAGGACATCAAAATACATTACCCTAGAAGCATACACACTTACAAACACCTTCACACACACTTATACAGACAGATAGACACACACACACACACTGACACACACTTGCCAAAACTGAGAGTAGAGCACTGCCTATCTAATTATCTGTACTATACTGTTACTTAGTTATTACATGTATCATGGACCTTATAGGGCTGACGGTTGTCCAAAGGCACTTCTAAGGCAATGACATCAGCAGGACTGCTAAAGTAGGGCAGTGGAAAGTGTTGTGGGTGGGAAAGTCCACAAAAAAGCAGTTTTAGCAACATACACACACACACACACACACACACACACATTTGCCAGAACTGAGAATAGAACCCCTGCCTATCTAGTTCTTTCGACTATACTGTTACATAGTTACTGCATGCGCCATGCGGCTTATAGGGCTGGGGCTTTCTAAAGGTACTTCTAAGGTGAATGACATTGGCAAGACTGCTAAAGTAGGGCACTGGGAAGTGTACTGGGTGGGAATGTTCTAAAACTGTTTCATCTACAAATGCACACACACACACTTACATTTGCCAGGACTGATTAGAACCCCTACCTATCTAGTTATTTGTACTACAGTATTATGCAGTTATCACATGCACTACAGAGCTTATAGAGCCGACAGATGTCCAATAGTACTTCTAAGGTGAATGATATCAGCAAATCTTGTGAAGGAGGGGAGTGGGAAGTGTACTGAGTGGTAACAGTCTCTTAATACTTAAACCTACACACACAGGCAGGTGATGTGATGTAATAACACCAACTTCGGTACTATTACACAGTGGAGCTCACTTTCATGCTGGCACGTGCAACTGGTTACGACCATTATGCCACTGTCCACAGCAGGACACCACTTTATGCCATTCAGGGAATCCCTGTGTATGACTCACTCTCTGTGTGTGCCTCCCTGTGTGTCTCTCTCTCTCTATCATGTCTGTCTCTCTGTCTTCCCATGTCTATGTGTGTATGCTGGACATATTGATCTATGTTGCCCATATATATGTCTGTGTATCACATGTAACAGATGCAGATATATCACATATGGGCCACCTACAGCTAGCTGAGGGTAATCATGTTTGATGGGTGTGTGTAGATAGTGTTACGGTGTACATAGCTGTCTGTATGCAAAGACATCTATGCACAATATAGTTATATAGTCAGATGTGGGTTCTGACATGGGCTTGGATTCTCAAGTGTAGGAGCATGCCCAGTATGACCTTCTATAGTAAGAGTGGGACGTCAGGCCAGAGATAGTTGTACTCTGGTCCGGGGTGTGCTACAGCCATACCTCTCAACAGTAAAAAGGAAGATGCTAGGGGTACAGGGTTTGTTTTTGCAGACATTTTCTGACATATCTGAAGTCTGACACTGGAATATATTGTGTCATTACCTAGTGACAGACATCCTCAGATCATCACACTGCTTTACCAGAGTAATACAAGATGTATGATGCACAGACCAATATTATGAGCCCAACTATAGACATTCTTGCCCAAAAAGGCCAGTTGAGAGGTGTGGCTACAGACGGTTGACTGATGAAGCTCTGTAAACAGTCCAGCAACTTGGTGATATACTGGCTGGGGATCTCCTGTTTGTGTCGTATTCTTCTTACCTGAAAAGTCATATCCTGGCCCATACCTTGTGTACAGTTTTTGGCAGATTGTCCAGGGGTTTGTCTAAAAGTTTCATCCAGTCTACATAAACTTATGTTTTTATGGCAAGTTAGTGGCAAATAACTAAAGGCTGACATTACAAAATAATGACAGACATTTATCAGAGGACCAGAGTCTGTCTACAGCCACTGTATAGCAAAAACTTGGAACTCCCTTCCTGCCCACATAACTGACAACAAATCCCCATCACAGTTCAAGAAACTTGTTAAATCTCACTTTTTGAATAATCAACTGTGCTCCTGTATCCCCCCTGGCTAATGTCTCATTAGAACACTTCACCTAACTTAAGTAACTCTGCTAAGCCAACCAATCATAGTACTGTACCCACTTAGGACTGTTAATCCCATCTCTCCAGGAGTTAGGGAAAACTACCCCAGCAATGTTGAGCTCTCCATAAGCAACTAAAACCAGAAGACATATTGTAAATCAATTTATCCTTCTCAACTAAAATCAGGTGAAGACATATAGTGAATCAATTTGTTATCCTTCTCAACTACAGCGAGCATCATCTGCTCTCTCGGAGCCTTAGTCTATGTCTCTGTGCTTTTACTCTGATAGCAAATCTATCACAGGAATCCTAAACTTAGGAATATCTTCTAAAATGTAATATTATATTGTACAGAATGAATGTATCTTATATGTTAGTTAATATGTATGTCAAAGTCTCTTCTATGGAGATTGTATGTCAAAAGTCTGTCTTTAAAACTATGTTTTGTAAAAAATTGTTTTCTTGGAGCTTTTTTCCCCAGGCCTTGACTGAAGATGGACTTGTAATCCAGTTGGACTCTCCCGGTCAACAAATGTAGAATAAAATAAAGATGTTAGTGTTTCAGACTTCATAACCTTCAGCCAATTCTTGCTAATGCAAAACCCCTTATCCTACTAACTTTCTCAGTATGTAAGGACAACATTTACAACGTGCCTATCATTGTGCCTTTGTCCCACTTTTATTTATGACCTTGTCCAGATGTCTTGCTGTCAGAGGTTGAGAGGCATGGGTGTGGGTACAGAGTGCATTGCACTATGCAGAAATGTCCATTATATGTGTAGTGTATTTCACATAGCACTGTGACTTCCAGGTATGTCAGTGGCAGAGCCGTACAGAGCAATGTGTTGTACCTCTGACAGACAGTTGTGTATAGGTTGATAGGTTGATATATTAGTAGGGCATTGGCCCTGAAGCCCTTATAACCCACGCTGATGGGAGTGTAGCCCACGTTAGGCAATGTCAGTACACAGTGTCCCTGTCCAGCAGGGACACAGTTGGAATCACAGGACCGTATTTTGCGTTTCCCATGCACTTATACAGGGGGTACATCACTAGGGGTATTGAGGCATTTGGCTTGATGTGGACAGGGAGTGTATTCCACAGATGTGGAAGTGTGTGGGACGTGTATCTGTCACACCAACAAGCTGTACTGATATCACAGTCCAGGTTGATGCTGCACCTATGCATTGATCGAGTGGGTTTTTTCTTCCAGATGTGCAATAGTCCCATCAAGACAGGGTCTGGATTGCTTTTTATGCCAGACAGGGGTCACCTCAGCAGAGTCTGTATGGAATGGGGCAGAGTGACAGTGCTGTTGGCCTATCTGTGTTGGGTAGGTCTTTGGGGTTTGGGGTAAGGCCTTACTGTTTGCAAAACCCTGGTGTGTGGAGTCTGCATGGTCTGTGGTATGTACGTTTGTGGAGTTCTCATGTATTTTTGCCTCTGAAGTGTTCTGTGGGTTTTTGTTTTGTTGCGGACCTCCACTGACGTATGTGTGTTGTGTATTTGCAGTGATGTTTACTCACTCCATACACTGCATGGCACCTATGTTACTGCACAATTTGTTCTGGTGTGCACATTCTCCATTTGTCTGGCCAGTGGTTCTCCTTCCCCTTATGTGTGTCTCTTTGTCCTTCTGTAGTCCAGTCACAGGCTTTGCCCACAGTGGCTGCTGTTATGTATTTGTAATTCTGATGTGAGCGGGGTAAATGCCATAACATCACACACAAGGTTGTGGACTTCTGAGTGTACCTATTTAGCAGGTTGTCTATCACTGAATCAATACATTTGCTGTGGTCCTGAGTTGGTTTGTGTTGCTATATGTTATTATGAGGCTGCATTTTGGCCTAGCTGTCAAACCATCACAGACTGACATCTGGACAGGCCCATATATGACAGTCAGACAAAGGCACACACATGGGGACAGGGTGTTCCTACTGTTCTGCCAAACATAGACAGTTGAGAGACCAGTTTGGTATTTGCTTGCTTTCTCTTATGTGTATGACATCTGTTTCCCCACTGTCTGCCATTAATATTTTGACAAGACCCTTTCTTGTTTTGCAAATATTTGGCAGGCAAATGCAATGTTAGGACAAGCAGAACAGATATACAAGGCATACTTGTGCTCCTTCTGTGACAACCTGTCATTGCAGGGGTATGGATGTTGGCCAGTGACATGTTGTCAGTGCTGAAACAGTAAGTTGGCAGCCTTTTATGACCTGGCAGTACACTGACCTTCAGGTACCTGCTGTCCTACTAGGCACCATGCCTCCCAACTGCCATATGTAATTTGGGGACAAAGGCCTACATATAGGGACCATTGTTAACTACTACCTAGAAAGGTGATACTATAACAGATTTGGCATTAGCATGCATTTTCCTAAAGGGTATGCAGTCTGAAAGTACAATCTGTCATTTTCCGACTTTAGTCTTTTGTGATTTGCCAATGATTTGCCAGACAACCACGATTTCATGGTAAAGAGACCATAAATACAATGCAAACCTCTGGAAATTCTGCAAAATGTCTGTACAGTTGAGAGGTATATGCTAGGCACTTTGTAGGCTACTCTGAGCTGTGTACTGTCCATATGTGTGGCCCCCTGTCCCTGACCTGTCCAGCTTTCCTGCAGTAACAGATATTGTCTGGACAGTGTGTACAACTCCTACCTAGTATTTGACATGCAGAATGGTTGGCACTGCAGTTCTTGGAACATGGACCCTGTCACCCACAGTACTGTACCTAGGCCACTAAGAATCAAGAGCCAGGAGTAAGTGCAGGCTACACACTGACAATATTGACCACACATATACATAGCTCATTTACCCCTGCATATTGTGGACATGCAACAAATTATCAAGTTGATTGTGACAGCCCCAGGAATGTGTGCTCTGCTGCGTATACCCTAAAAACATTACTGTTACTGCATTCCTATGGGAACATGGGTGTGGGGTGGCAGACCTGTCAGCTGTCCGCATTTGCACAGACTGTGCTGATGTTACCTTTTGGTTCCATTTAGCATAGTGTGGTGCTTCTCTTGTAGACTACAGGCATATCACTAAGGACCACAGGTTAGATTGTAATGGTAGACATTTGGGTTTCAGACCTCTCACCCTTAAGAGCCTTACTGCAACTGCAAGACATGCTGTGATATCAGTGTATAGGTCTGTATGGGCATATTTTATCATTGTCCCCATTTGTGGGCCTTTGCCAGACATTTCTTTATGGTCTTCTATAGCTGACTTGCTGGTTGAGGCTGAAGGGTGATTATGGGACCCCCACACTGACATCAATGTATGTGACTTATGATGCCCCCCCCCTCAGTTTGTTAGCCTCCCCACATATACTGCAGTGAGAATTGTCACCTAGGGGACTACTGCATTCTCTGGGGAAGCCAGTATTGGGCAGACATGTCCTGCTGTCCCACATAGCTACTGGCTGTCTGATGCTATCCCAGTAGGACACCCCATTCCCTTGCATGCATGCAGTGATACCATAGCTATGCTACCACAGCATATTACTCCATTCATTTATTGTTAAGAAGACTGACTTACCTTGTGCCTGTGGCAGTTGTGAGGGTGGTTCTTGAGTGCTGGCTCTGTCAGATGCACGAAGTACACAGCCTATACATGATAAGATACAGGTAGTGTGATGTGTGTAGCATCCATTTTACTGTGTGTGCAAGTCAGAGAGAGGTGTCAGTCCCTGGGTCCCCACAGTATCAGTGTGTGCTATGCATAGCTGCTTTGCCAAGGTCTGGGCATACTGGGCATGCCTCCATCTGCCTACAGGATCAGGCTCATGGGTTCCTCTTCCGAGTCCTCATGTGCCTGTGGGGGCCTTGGCAATGGTGGGAGACTGTGTGGGCCTTCCCTGTGATGTTCCTGCTGCAGCTGTTTTCACAGGATCATATTGTGTAACATGGCACCTACTATGAACATGTTTGCACATGTGGCTGGAAAGTACTACAGGGCTCCACCAGATATGCCAAGGCATCGGAACCGTGACAAGATCATCCCAAACACATGCTCTATAATATTCCTAGTTTGTGCATGTGCCTCATTATGGCGTTCTTCAGTGTGTGTGTGTGTGTGTGTGTGTGTGTGTGTGTGTGTATTTCTGATGGGTGTCATCATCCACAGCTCCAGTGCATAGCCAGCATCCCCCACCAGATGGCCATGCGGGATGTCTTCCCTGGCAAATGCCTGGTACAGCTGTGAGGCATGCCAGATGTGGGAGTCATGATAACTACCAGGGCTGCCAGCACACACATTCATGATAATGCCCTGGGCATTGCACACAACCAGGCAGTTGATGGAGTGATAGCCCTTGCAGTTGACATAGACTCTACCCTCTTCACCAGGTGGAGCCTTGATGTGGATGTGCATTCAGTCTATGTCACCCATTATCTCTGGGTAGTCTGCTACACAGTGGAAGAGACATATATTGCTGGTCCTCTCCTCACAGGTGCTGGGGAAATATATGTGCTCACCAGCATGTGTTTGCATGACATCCAGGAACTGGTGGAGTACCCTGGATGCAGATGCCTGCGAGACCCCATGATGTCCTCAGTAGGTCTTTGGAAGTACCTGTAGCTAGTATTCTTAAAGCTACACATACTTTGGTTTCAACTGGGATGGGTTTCCCTCTGTTGGCTCTGGGTCTGAGCTGAGGCTGGCACAGCTAGCAGAGTTGCTGAATTAAGTCCCTGTCCACCCTGTAGCTCTCTAGTATCTTCAGATTATGTAGCCCCTTGTAGGTTACCCAGATTCTGAACACTCTTCTCCTCTTCCTCAGTCTGGGACAGTTGTCAGCATTATCCTCCTCACCGCCCTTAGCCTCTAGCACATACTGATATATCAAAGTGACAGCAGCCCCTAACATTTTGTCAATTAAAATTCCCTGAGTGTGTACACCAATGGTTCAGAGGTTGTGGGGGGAAAACAGACTGAAAGGTGTTTGCATAGTTTATACTGGTGTGCTGCAGATGCTGCCTGTGTGATTGGCTGACTATGATACATTCCACCTGCCAGCAGTATTATTTATACTGGAGTGTCTTTATTCTGCTATTTTCCATTTTTTTCTGCCCATTTCCACCCCTTCTAAGCCTCGTAGTGCGCCACACAAACCTGCTGCTCAAATGTAAACACTTCTGCTAGTTCCTTTTTTTTTGTTTGTTGTTTTTAATATTTCCATTGTGTTTAAGCCCCATGGCTCACCTCGCAACCCCCTGCATCTACAGTAAACAGGTTTGAGCAGAAAGGACCCTGCCAGGGATATGAACACACTCAGCATTTCATGAACTAGCTCAGACACATCCCCCTGCTTAGCTGTGCTCAACTAAGCGCAAATAGAGGCAGTGGAGCTCCAATGTGCTTACATCAAGCATGACACACACCCTTTTCATGTCAGCTGATCCTTCTGCTTACATTGCAGCATTATAGCTCCTACATGGTTAGGTGCAGGCGTACACAGTCTCCCATTTTGCTGTTCAATAAAATTAGCTCATTTGCATAGCTTTTAGAGCTTTAGTCTCTTGTTACACCACTACACCGGAGCCCATGTCATTAGCAAACAGTGTTACCTATTATTGTTTTGGTTCTGCATGCTACCCATTATAATGGCAAACTTCAGATTTCACTTAAAATTGTATTTTTACATTTTTTGTTCATATTTTCTGCACAATCTCATTTGCATGCCACTGCGCTATGCTTAAATGGACAAAAAAAAATTTGATTTTCATAATTTTGCAACTGTGTTCCATGCCAATGGCCATATGTTTGGCCATTGGCACGCCTAATAGTTATAATACATGCTTTACCTTGAGCTGACATGGCCCCGTTGTGATTTTTGCAGAAATGTACACGGTTAGTAACCGAATACATTTCTGCAATGGACACTGCTTTGACACCATATGCCTGCCTGCTTACTGAATCACTAATTCACCTCATTTGCATGGTTTTCACCAGCAAATGAAGTAATTAGCATTATTCAATGGTGTCTGTTTCAGAATACTGCTGGCAGACTCATGACGCCCCCAGTCTTGTTTACTGGATTGCTCGGTGGCCATATTCCATGCAGCAGCTGCTACTCTATTCTGACAAGGAGATTTTCCTTTACTGAATCCAGGCCAAGGACTTTTTTGCAATATATGCAATTCGGTGGAGGCTTGCCAAAGAAGGGAAATAGAGGTTGTAGTGACTGTGAAAGGCCTCAAAAGCATTGCTCCCTACACAGACAAACTTCTACACTTGCCATGTCTGGGCCTAGAACTCCTACCTAAGTAGTATATTACACTACAGCATTATGCAGTTATAGGATGCACCATGGAGATTATTGGGTTACTTCTTCCCCAAAGGTGTATTACAAAGTGAATGACATCAGCAGGCTTGCCAAAGAAGGGCAATGAAGGTTGTAGTGACTGTGAATGGCTTCAAAAGCATTGCTCCCTACACAGACAAGCAAACACACACATCTACACTTGCCATGTCTGGGAATAGAACTCCTACCTAAGTAGGTATATCACACTTCAGCATTACACAGTTATGGGACATGCCACAAAGATTACTGGGCTACTCCTTCCCCAAAGGTGTATTTCAAAGTGAATGACAGCAACCTTGCCAAGGTTGGGCAATGGAAAGTGTAGCTCATAGATTCATAGGTTCATACCTTGATACTAGGCTATCAGCCCTAGGGCCTATACATGCCTAGACATGACAATTCCCTGGCTATGACTTCTCACAATATTTACTTCCCTGCACCCCTGTCTAGCAGGGCAGCTGACATGATCCCCAGGGGTCAATTCCCTATTACCCATCCAATTGTCCAGGTTCCTTTTGAAGAGGGCCACAGAGGCACTCTGCTTGACATGTATGGGCAGTCTATTCCAGAGTCTGGGGAGTCTCTGAGTCAGGAACATATCCCTCCAGCATGTATTGTTCATTGTGATGACAAGATTTGGATCCCTCTTGCATGTGGCTGTGAGGGTTAGTAATTCTTTAAGTGTAGCATG
>NC_056751.1:685388947-685404776 GCF_019279795.1 Protopterus annectens
CCACCACCAATGGGGTGACCATAGGTGTGGAGCATTGATTTCCTATGTTGTTGATGACCAGGTCTAGGATATTTGAGCCCTGGTGGGACTATGGGTTACCTGATCCAGGGCATTGGGACTTATGACTTCCAAGAACCATTGGGCACACATGTTGGTACACAAGTAGTTTTCCCAGTTAATGGCAAGGTAGTGTAAGTCACCCAGTATTAGGGTCTTTGCTTGTAACATAATATTTCACAGTATGTTCCAAAAGGTGTAGTGGGTATCATGGGGCATGATGGGGGATCTTTAGCAAGCTATACAATTTGGAATGCAGTCTAACCTACTGTTAGTTGCACCGGAGGTATTTCAGACACATTCTGTTGGGCAAGTAGCCTGGTGATGTGAATATCCTTGGTGAATATGGACACTTCTCCACCTTTATTGTTTTTTCCTGGTTTGGTGGCCAACAGCTGTGGTGAGAGCTGTACCTGGTATTGTAATGGTGCTCTCTGGAGCCTTGGATCAGGTCTCTGTTACTGCACAGTTATCGATGTTCTCCATTTTTAGGTGTGCGCAGTGACTGTGAATGGCTGATAAAACATTGATCCCTACACACACATAGAGTTTCACAGTCGCCATGTCTGGGAATTGAACTCCTACCTGACTAGTATATTACACTGCAGCATTACACAGTTATAGGACATGCCATGGAGACTAGTGGGTTACTCTTTCCCCAAAGGTGTATTTCAAAGTGAATGACATCAGCAGCCCTGCCAAAACAGGGCATTTGAGATTGCAGTGAGTGTGACTGGCCTAAAAAGCATGGATCCCTACACAAACACACAAACTTTTACACTTACCATGTCAGGGAATAGAACTCCTACTTAACTAGTATATCACACTACAGCATTACACAGTTATAGAACGCACCATGGAGACTTCTGGGCTACTTCTTCCCCAAAGGTGTATTTCAAAGTGAATGACATCAGCAGACCTGCCAAAGTAGGGCATTTAACATTTTAGTGAGTGTGACTGGCGTAAAAAACATCGATCCCTACACAGGCAAACACACATACTTTTACACTTACCATGTCTGGAAATAGATCTCCTATCTAACTAATATATCACACTACAGCATTAAGCAGATATAGGACACACCACAGAGATTACTGGGCTACTTCTTCCCCAAAGGTGTATTTCAAAGTGAATGACATCAGCAGCCCTGCCAAAGTAGGGCATTTGAAATTGTAGTGAGTGTGACTGGTCTAAAAAGCATTGATCCCTACACAGACAAACATACACACAGTTTCACAGTTGCCATGTCTGGGACTAGAACTCCTACCTAACTAGTATATCACAGCACAGCATTACACAGTCATAGGACACGCCAAGGAGATTACGGGGCTACTTCTTCCCCAAAGGTGTATTTTAAGATGAAGGCATCAGCAGGCTTGCCATGGTAGGGCAATGGGAAGTGCAGTGTGTGTGCATGGGCCATAACCCATTCATCTAGAGGCAGACACACAACACTCAGGCACACACAGGTTTATAATCCACGGATACGTGTATACAACTGCTAGATGACTACTGACTTGTACAGTCATGTTACACAGTTAGCACAAGCACCACAGACACTATAGTGCAGAGGAATACCAGAGGCAAATGTCTACGGTGATTGACATTTGCACATCATGTGGTTTTAGCCAGTTGGATGTGTCACTGTCACTCTCTTCCACACATCTATGTATGTGTATTTTTTGGCCTATTATAGTGTGTTGTCCTTGAATATATGTGTGCATTCCTATCCAATGTGTGTGCAAAGCATGACTGGTGTGTACTGAGGAGTGTATATACTAACATCTGCAACTGTCAGATATGTATGGTCCACTGTTTTTGCCAGACATGGGCTATATGTATGGTCCACTGTTTTTGCCAGACATGGGCTTCATTTCTTTAAGTGTGGGAGCATGCCCAGTATGACCTTCTGTATTGAATGTGTGAATCCATTCCAGGTAGATTGTACTCCAGTGCAGACTTTTGTGTTCTACACTTACAGCTAACAAACTGTTTCTATAGGATATCTGTAGATCAGTTGACAATATGGGGTCAAAATGGGCAAAGGATAGTGGGTTACTGTAGGTAATTGTGTCTGTGCTGCTTCTGCTACATGGTCCTGGTGTTAGCAGAGATATTAAGACATATGTACTGTTTTACACTGTGATGTTTATGTCATCAAGTACTGTCAGGTATACATATTTGCTTGCAGTGATGTCCTGGGGAACACAGGGTGAATGCAGCTGTGTCCACTATTGTGGTCAGCAGCCTACATATTCTTGCACAATCATGCCATTCTGGAGAGGAAGCTGCAGACACTTGCTGCTGGATCTGTCTACATGGTTAAGCACCTTGGTACAGTAGTGGCAGAGGATCCCATGCTTGTACATCCATCAATGTGACAGTATGGCCATACGCTGCTGTGGCCATACCTCACAGCTGTACAGATTCACACAGGTTACCCAGAGGCAGGGGTCATAATTCTGGACATTACCCCTTCACGTTGTGGTTTACGAGCAGATTTGTAGCCACCCATTCTTATGTTTGCAGCCAGGGATAGTATGTGCATATGGCTGTTTCAGACTCCACACACTCCATGCCTCTAATGCTCCTACCCCCCCCCCATTATTCTATCCTCTTCCATACATTATGCAAACATTATCTGATATGTTCCCTATAGTTATCACATCATCCCAGCAGTAATTTGGTGTTGGTCCACAGTTCATGCAGTAGGATATGGTGGACATGTTACTGTGATTTGTCCACATGGCCTTGCATTTGGGTTCTGTGGACTGTGTTATGTTGTTATTTGGGAGTCCATGACATAACATACATTGGCAGTATGGGTGAGACACAGGCCTACATTGGCAGTATGGATGAGACACAGGCCTTTGGCAGAGGATTGTAGGCCATTTGGTAGTGATGCAGGCCAGCTGTAACAGGCAGTTGCATTCTGTCACTCCTACAGTCCCAGACTGCAATTCACTATATTCCCCTGGGGTGACAGGGTAGGTATGCAAGGTGTTCAAGCCAATACTTTCTGTCATTATTGATCCAGTGGTGTGGATGCTGTAAGGGTGCTGCTTACAGCTAGGGACACACCTGCATGGGGCACCTGTTCTGCATGCTGCATTCTTTCGCTATTGCCATACAGAGCTGGGGGGTCATATTGTACTCATTCCCAACAGCAGGGATAAGACCAGAGAGGTACCTGTGGGTGGTGTTGGGGTGAGCTGGGTGCATGTGTGCTATAGACACTACTTGCTTCTGACTCACAGATATGCATAGGGCATTGCACTTATGCTGGCTTGTGCAGGGACATCAGCTGTTTCTCAATACTTCATTCCTATGACCTTTGTGGTCTGCCAGTGTTTGGCCAGATGACACTGGTATTCCCTACTACAAGCCCAAATAATGTGCTGCTAACCTATATGTACAATTCCAAGGGTGTGTCCATTTGACAGTTACATACTATACACTGTCTGTCTGGGGTACTTCCCCCTGTGTACTGCTTGTATGTCTGGGCCCACATTCATGCCATATCAATTTTTCAAATGGTGACACATATTACTTCCAAACATTTACTATAGCTTACTGCTGGAATGTGTTTTGCTGGGAAGCATTGTGTTTGGTATTGCAGTTTTGAGAACTTGGCCCTGTCATCAGCATTACTGGGCAATGGCCACCAGGACAAACCTCACCATGCATACATACTGACTACTCTCACAATATATGACACACACCAACCCAACACACACAGCCCTGCATATTGTGCATGTGCTACAATCTATCCTGCTACCTTGGCCAGCTCAGGTAATCTGTGCTCCACTGTTATTATACCTACACATATATGTTACTACATTTCTACATAGGATTGGGGGTGGCACACCTGACTGTTACTACATTTCTACATCTGACTGTTACTACATTTCTACATAGGATTGGGGGGCACACCTGACTGCTACTACATTTCTACATAGGATTGGGGGAGGGGCACACCTGACTGTTACTACATTTATACATTGGATTGGGGGGGCAAACCTGACTGTTACTACATTTCTACATAGGAGTGGGGGCACACTTGACTGTTACTACATTTTTACATAGGACTGGAGGGAGCACTCCTGACACTTGTAAACATTTGCTATGACCGTACTGGTATTTCAGGTACTCCATTTCTTTCTGTATTCTAACCTATCATGCTGACTAGAGGCATATCAGTGTACTACAGGTCTTAGTTTGATTGACCTACATTTCAGTTACTGACTTCTTACCCTTCAGAACTAACATCCCACTGCCTAACCTGTTGTAGTCTGTTTGTGTAGGTCTGGGGGGAGGTGATGTTCTCCATAGCCATCAATCAGAGGCCTTAGCACAGCCTTTGTTTGTGTTTGTCTACACCTGTCCTGCTGGCTGAGACTGTTGTTGGGTATGTGAGCCTCCCTGACTGGCATGTTTGTGTCCTATGGACAGACATGTGGCCCAGAAAATTTCCTGCAGCGAGTTTTGTCACCTTGTCTAGTACTGGCTACTATGGTGACACCAGTATTTGTTACAGATCTCATGCTGCCACTATAGGTGTCTACTATCTGCTGGCATCCCATTCAGCCACCCAATTCCCTTCCATGCTCACATCCATACCACAGATATAAGTAACAACACATACTACTCCATTCAGCAATTGGTAGGAAGAGTGACTTACCTTGTGGCTGTGCCAGTATTGAGGATGGTGCTGGAGGGCTGACTATGTCGGATGCACATAGTACACTCCCTATACATGGTTAAGCACAGGTAGTATCAAGTTTGGCATCCCTTTTACTGTATATGCGAGCCAGAGAGATGTGTCATTCCCTGGGTCCATACTGTGTCAGTGTATGTGCTATGCATTGCCTCTTTGCCAAGGCCGGGGCATACTGGGCATGCCTCCTTCTGCCTACTGGGGCAGGCTCAGGTTGTTCCTCCTCTGAGTCACTCTGTGCCTGTGCATGCCTTGGCAATGGTGGGGTGCTGTGCGGCCCTGTCCCATGCTATTCCTGCTGCAGCTGTTTCCACAGGATCATGCGTAGCATGGCACATACAATGACAATTTGGGTACATGTAGCTGGTGAGTATTGCAAGGCTCCACCGGATGTGTCCAGGCACCAGAACCATGACTTGAGCATCCCAAACCCATGCTCTATTATGATTCTGGTCTGTGCGAGTGCCTCATTATGGAGTTTTTGTCTGAGTGTGCGTGCATTTCTGATGGGTGTCATCAGTCATGGCTCCAGTGCATAACCAGCATCCCCCAGTAGGTGACCGTAAGGAATGTCCCTATTGGCAAATCTCTGGTACAGCTGCATCAGATGCCAGATGTGGGAGTCTTGATAGCTTCCAGGGCAGCCAGCACACACATTCATTATAATGCTCTGGGCATCGCAAACTACCTGGAAGTTGATGGAGGGGAAGCCCTTGTGGTTGATGTAGACCCTACTCCACTCACCGGGTGGTGCTTTAATGCATATGTGTGTGCAGTCTATAGCACCCAGTACCTCAGGGTATTCTGCTATTTGGTGGAAGAGACACATATTTCTGGCCAATGCCTCACAGGTGTTGTGGAAATATACGTGCTCCACCACCATGTGCTGACATGGCATCCAGGAATTGGTGGAGTACCCCGGATGCTGATGCCTGTGAGATCCTCATGATATCCCCAGTTGGTTTTTGGAAGGTACCTATGGCTAGTATTCTTAGGCCTACACATATCTTGGTATCCACTGGGATGGGTTCCTCTCTGTTGGGTCTGTGTGTGAGGTGTGGCTGCCACAGCTCAACAATTTGCTGTAGGTGGTCCCTGTACACACTATAGTGCTACAATATCTCCAGCTCATGTAGCCCCTGGTAGGTTACCCTGGGTCCGTACACTCTTCTCCTTCCCCTCACTGTGTGTTGGTCATCAGCATTCTTATCCTCACCACCCTCAGCATCTCCCACATGTTGATTTATGAGAGCTAATGCAGCCCCTATCATTTTGTTGCTTTTGTTTGGTAACATTTTCCCGCTTGTGTACACTGGTGGTGTAGAGCATGTGAAAAAAACCAGAGGGAAAGGTGTTTGCATAGTTTATAGTGGTGTATTGGGCTGGGCTGGTCTGCTGCCTGTGTAATTGGCTGATTCTGATACATTTCACCTGCCAGCTATGCTAGTTCTCTTTGATTAACTTCCTACTACTATTTTCCCTTCCCATTGCCTTCCTGTTAAGCCCGGGGGTGCGCCATGCAAACACAGTGCTCAGATGTACACAGAGCTGCTATTTCCTGGTTGACTTTCTTTTTTTCCTTTAAAACCTGGTGCGTGGTGCACACACCCGCTTAGGCAATGTAAAGAGTGCTAGGCAGCCTCAGACACACCCCCTTGCTTAGCTCTGCTAAGCTCAATACAAACCCAAGCCACAGGGTTCCAGTAAGTGCACAGTATGCCTGACACACCCCTCTATGATGTCAGCTAGCTTTTAGGCTTGCACCATGGTCTTCCTGCACCGACATGGTTGGGTGCAGGCTAGCCATGAGGGAGAATCTGGGATTCAGTATCATTCCCCTCATTTGCATAAGATTGCCTGCTAATGCCTAGTTACAAGTCCCACACTGAGCCTTCCCCCTTAGCAACCACTATTCACTGTCCATGATGTCTTCTGCCTGCCATTGAGTATAATGGCAAAATAGTGATTTTGGATACAATGCTTATTTCATTTTTTTTTTCATTTTTGGCCTGATCCCCTTTGCACACCACTGCCCTATGCTTAAACAGCTGAAATCAGCTAAAAAAATAAAAGTTATTATTTATTTTTTTTTTGCAACTGTTTTCCATGCCAGTGGCCATATATTTGGCCATTGGCATGCTTTCCACATAATATACACCCTTTCTTTGGAGCTGTCATGGCTTCGTTTTGTAGTTTGTAGAAATGTACTCGGTTACTAACCGAGTACATTTTTGCAGACTACACTAGTCCTGCACAGCTGGCTGCCAGCTTCCTGGATCACAAATTCACCTCATTTGCATGTTTTTCACCTGCAAATGGGGTAATTTGCATACAGGAGCTGTGTCTGTGCAGGAATAGTGCAGGAGCGTTCGTGCACATCCCAGGAGCTTATTCCTGGATCACACAGTGGCCATACTGCCTCCAGCAGCTCCTGCACTATTCCTACATGTCGTGCAGAGTTTGCTGAATCCTGGGGTAGGTTTTTCACTGTTAAGCTGGATGCAGTTGATGTTGTTAACTTTTGCAATGCAGAACGAATCATGAGATAAAACGCCTGATCCAGCCAAACGGCATCAGTTACCAAAATCCCAGAGTGAGACTGCAAATGGTCTACTTTGATTTGTACTCTGCCCCTGTCAATAAATAAAAATAAATGGATGATCAAAACTGAAGATGCATATAGTGTGTACATTCATGGTAGAGCACCAATAGTTTCAACTGGTAAACGGTCACTGCAGTTTTTCATTTACAACAGAAATATAAATTAAATGTTAAGCTGGAATGAGACAAATGTCAAACAAAAGTTGTAGATAAATATTTAAACTTTAGTGCTATGCAGAACTAGAAAATTTAAACACAATTATAAAATATTACAAGGTTACAGGGTCTCATTCCAACCAGGTGGGAAATAAGCATCTGAGTTAAAAATCCAAGGCTTGTTGGTTCTGTCAAGAATTCCCTATCATTGTGTAAGGGTGATTGTTGTGTCTAGAACCACCTGTATTCCAGTAAAAGAAAACCTCACAGTGGAGTTGGTCAAAAGGGCATGATGGTCCCAATATCATCTCAAGTGTTACGTAATTATGTTCTTCCAAGATCACAAGGCCTGTACCATGTAGAATGATCCACATGTGCAAACCACTGCATGGACACCCAGTCAGTACTGCATGCAATTAAGTATATAATTTTAAACATTTTCTTGTATTTACAGATGTGAAAACACTTGCTTTCCAAAGAGAGTTGCAGTATGTGCAATTATCTCAGGAGAAACACCCCTTCCACTCCATCAGTGACATGCCATGGTCACTAACATTTATTTTGTAATTGTCCAAATGCTGTCCAGATCCCTTTCCCTTTCAATAAGTAACTTTATACTCAAATGCCACAACACGTTTGAAAAACCTATTTTCTATTAAAAGTTACCAGTGCTTATCAAACACTTATCTTGAAACAACTGGTCCCATAGCTTAGTTATGGATCTCATATTCTTGACTTTATTGTTTCTTCTTCTGTCAAAATAAACAAATGTCTACTCACTGGTAGTTTAGTGTCTCCCGCATTGCTTTTGTAATCCATGAATTGATATGCTCCCTTTCTATGAAGTGTTGCCGTAATTCTTAAGTTTTCTGTTCAGAAGTCCTGCTGGTTGTAAATTCTCCTGAGTGTCATGAAATGTGACTTGGGATGTTTTTTTTTTTACAATATGTCCTGAGTAACAACTAAAGGTTAACAGCTATATGAATTTATTCTAAATGGGTTCCTATACAGTGTGATGTTAAAAGACCCATCCAATAACTTTGAGATGGTGACATCCAAGGTATCTGACACATATAATCTGTGAGCCACTATAAATGTAATGCCATAAATATCTGGATTCAAATAGCAAAAAAAAAAAAAGTTCCTTAGTATCACCCCTGCATATAAGCCTAAATTTTTCTAAAAGCCATTACATGTGGAAGAAATGCAGGTTCATGCCAGCAGTGTAAATAATGGTATGGTCAAAGAACCCATGAACTGGTCTGCTTATAAGGATGAAAACGTTTCACTCATTGCATTACTCCTCATTGAATGCAGCATTGTTTATCAAAAGAAAAATGTTATACACCTAGGGGCATATATATATATATATATATATATATATATATATATATATATATATATATATATATATGTACATTTGAACCTCTAATGTAGGTATTATTCTCAATATGACTTGTTTTTTAACATAAAAAACTGCATTGCATCCTGCAAGCATTCTAAAATAAGCCCCAAAAGAGGGTTTCAGACAAACCTCAAAAAATACAAAAGGACTCCCATTCATGGACTGCTTCTTGAAACAATGGGGTGGTCAGAGTTATGAGAAATGAGCAGATAAATTTTCAACAAATGGTTAAGTTAATGTCCACCAGGATCAAAAACATAAGCTTATTTTTACCCTTTCAGAAATTGCCCCTGTGGACCACATGTTAGCTAAGATCTATTTTTTTTTCTTTAACATGTTGAGATGGGACAAATGACAATCTTTGAGAAAATATCATTGGGCAGTTGTTTCATATGTTTCATAAATGCAGTCCTTCTTTTCTCCCACATCACCACCTCTCCTCCCTTATCTGCCATAGTAACAACTACATTCCCATTGCTGATACGTGCTTGTAAGGCTTCAACTCATATCTAGTTAAATTATGCCCAAACTGTTTAAATAAAATGGATGTTAGTATGCAACAGTTCAATCACAACATGTTTTTCAATTAACTTATTATGAGGATGATATAGCAGCTGAAATATGGAAGACTTAAAAAATGTAAACCTATCCATATCTAATGTAATAGTGGATTTGCTGTGGAATTAATACATCACCATCTTCTTTCAGCTGTTCCCGTTAGGGGTCGCCACAGCGGATCATCTGTTTCCATTTCTTCCTGTTCTCCGCATCTTGGTCTGTCACACCAACCACCTGCATGTCCTCTCTCACCACATCCATAAACCTTATCTTAGGTCTTCCTCTTTTCCTGTTACCTGGTAGCGTCATCCTTAGCATCTTTTTCCCAATATACTCAACATCCCTTCTCAGCACATGTCCAAACCAACATAATCTTGCCTTTCTGGCTTTGTCTCCAAACTTTCCAGCCTGGGCTGACCCTCTAATATACTTATTCCTTATCCTATCCACCCTCATCACACCGAGTGCAAATTTTAACATCTTTAACTCTGCCACATCCAGCTCTAACTCCTGCCTTTTTGTCAATGCCACTGTCTCCAACCCATATAACAAATCTGGTCTCACTACCCTCTTGTAGACCTTCTCTTTCACTCTTACTGGTACTTCTCTGTCACAAATCACTCCTGACACTCTTCTCCACCCACTACATCCTGCCTGTACTCTCTTCTTCACCTCTCTTCCACACTCACTATTACTCTGAACTGTTGATCCCAAGTACTTAAACTCATCCACGTTCGCCACCTCTACTCCCTTTATCCTCACCATTCCTCTATCCTTCCTCTCATTCACACACATATATTCTGTCTTAGTCCTGCTGACCTTCATTCCTCTTCTCTCTAGAGCATATCTCCACCTCTCCAGGGTCTCCTCCACCTGTTCCCTACTCTCACTACAGATCACAATGTCATCTGCAAACATCATAGTCCACAGGGACTCCTGCCTGATCTCGTCTGTCAACCTGTCCATCACCATTGCAAATAAGAAAGGGCTCAAAGCTGATCCTTGATGTAATCCCACCTCCACCTTAAACGCATCTGTCACTCCCACCAGAGACCTCACCGCTGTCACACCACCCTCGTACATATCCTGTACCACTCTTACATACTTCTCTTAAACTCCTGACTTCCTCATACAATACCACAACTTCTCTCTAGGCACCCTGTCATATGCTTTTTCTAAGTCTACAAAAACACAATGCAACTCCTTCTGACCTTCTCTGTACTTCTCCATCAACACTCTCAGAGCAAACATTGCATCTGTAGTGCTCTTTCTCGGCATGAAACCATACTGCTGATCATTAATCATCACATCCCTTCCTAACTTAGATTCAACTACTCTTTCCCATAACTTCATGCTGTGACTGATCAATTTAATCCCTCTGTAGTTACTTCAGCTCTGCACATCACCCTTATTCTTAAAAATCGGTACCAAAACACTTTCCAAAATTTCATTAAACAATCTAGTTAAAAACTCCACTGCTATTTCACCTAAACACCTCCATGCTTCCACAGGTATGTCATCTGGACCAACAGCCTTTCCATTCTTCATCCTCTTCATAGCTATCCTTACTTCCTCCTTGCTAATCCACTGCACTTCATGATTCACTATCCGCACATCATCCAACCTTCTCACCTCTCATTCTCTTCATTCATCAATGCCTCAAAGTACTCTTTCCATCTCCTCAGCACACTCTCTTCACTTGTAAGCATGTTTCTCTCATTATCCCTTATCAACTTTACCTGCTGCACATCTTTCCTAGCTAGATCCCTCTGTCTAGCCAATTGGTACAGGTCCTTTTCTCCCTCCTTAGCGTCCAACCTTTCATACAACTCTTCATATGCCTTATCCTTAGCCTTCGCCACCTCTCTCTTTGCCAAGCACCTCATCTCCTTATACTCCTGTCTACTTTCTACATCTCTCTGATAATCCCACTTCTTCTTTGTCAACCTCTTTCTCTGTATACTCTCCTGTACTTCCTCATTCCACCACCATGTCTCCTTGTCATCCTTCCACTGTCCAGATGTCATACCAGAAACCAATACACTAGATTTAAATGTTTGTTGAATTATTTGAAATTGCAGACAGTTTGTAAACTAGAAACAAAACAATTAGATGCAAATTTCAAACATATTAAGTAGTAAGAGTTGTCATTTTTGAAACTTCATCAGGCAGGTTAAGAAGTCCATGTATATATATGTTGTTCTTCTTTCGGCTTTTCCTGGTTAGGGGTTGCCACAGCAGAACTCCGGTCCGCTAATGATTGGCAGTAGATTTTTATGGTGCCGAGGTGCCAGCTTGATGCCCAACCTTCAATGAAGGCACACCCATTCACGCATGTCTTTCAAATGCCACTCGACCACGGGGAGGACATGCAGACTCCACACAGAAGGCACTGAAGCCGAGAATCGAACGGGAGAATCTCTTGCTGTGAAGCAACAATGCTACAGCTGCACCATCGCAGCTTGCATGATTTTCCATATATATATATATATATATATATATATATATATATATATATATATATATACATAGGTCCCCTTCAAAACATCTAAAACCCGTAACATCTAATTTCATAACATTGAGACCAGAACATATAAACCCAAAACATCTAAAACCCATAACATTGAATTTCATAACATTTAACAGTACAAATCACATGAAACTAACACCCCCTCCACATATAATGACACCAAACGCACTTTTTACTATGTTTCTGCAGGGGGTCTTGATACAGTGGGGTTAGGAAATTAACTTTTTCAAAAATCAGACCAGCAGACTGTGTCAAGCAAACAAAATTTATCAGCACTACATTAAATTTTGTTTGCTTGCCACAGTCTGCTGGTCTGATTTTTTGTAATTTGATTTTGACTTGGGACCTTGTAGTTGCCGTACATGCAGGGGTGTTCTTTTTGTAGAAATTAACTTTTTCCCACTGTAGTGCAATCTTAGAGTTGTTATATTTAATTTACGGGGGGTGTGGGGGTGGAGTGTGTTTATTGCAAATAGATATTTAGTATTTTTAAGTTCTTTTATTATTTATTATTAAATATATTTAACCTTTTCATTGTGATTGGTCTTTTAGAGAATATTTTAATCTTTGAGAGTACTTATATTTATTTGGTGACACTTTGGCCACTCCTGAAAGCCTTGCTGTTTGGTCAACATTACCATTTGTATTAATATTAATTTCACTCAGTATAATTGGTTACCCTTGTAAGAGCCTTAGAGTAGCTGGCTTTGGAGTGTCTGCTGGCAGTAACTACCTTATAGTCTGGACAGAGGATCATAGCTAGTAAATCTGTGCCAGCCTTTCCCAGGTGTGAGTGTGTGTGTGTGTGTGTGTGTGAGTGTGTGTGTGTGTGTCTGTGTGAAGATCAAATCTCAGCTACTTGGAGCAGGGACACAGAACACTGGTTTCACAGAGACAGTGGTGGTTGACGTGGCTTGGACACTCAGCTGAGGACTCAACTCTACAGCTGTACCAGTGAGAAGACTTACTGGGGGCCTGTAGAGAGAGAGAGAGAGAGAGGTGAAATCCAGCCCCCTGACTGAGCGTGTTCCCTGTGTGCCCTTAAAGGAAATGGTGCTTGATGCAAATAATTGCATCTAAAAATATTGTGTGTATCTATTTTTGTTCCAACTGAACATCCCTCACCAGTGTCAGTGGTGAGGATTCAGGGTCCTTGATTACTGGCCCAGAGGAGGGGAGTCGCAACTTCTACCAATGGTAGCCACCCCCTTTGCCTCATCCTAGCTATGGTACAGACCAGGTCTCATCCAGGCACACATTTGAGAAAGCTGTTGCTCTGCTGTGCATGTGTCAACTTATGAATCAAACAGGACTGTAATATGTACACAGCACTAGATCTGGAAGGCCATATTTGTTACTACCATCCCAAAATTCTATCCCCTGTGCTGATAGATTCAAAGAACTTTGACTAAGATGTAGGGTTTTTTGGATCTACAAAGACTGGTAATGACCATAATGGTAGAGAAAGTCTGGATTTTATCAGTCAGTGCCAAGTTTGCACTGATCAGGAGGGAGCTATTAATATTAGGATGGTCTTGTCTGTTTTTTAATGAGAAGAACTTGCTGAATTAAAAGAAAAAGAAGGAAAATGCCCACCAAAATCAAAATCCTTTGAAAAGCAAAGGCATCTTTTCTAAAAACTGTATACGCAGCATAAGAAATCAAAAAGTTTTGAGATTATTCTTGTGGTATATGTCAAAAAGGGGTCCATGTGGGGGGTGCAGGGGGGCTTGCCTACCCACTTTAGTTTTTTTTGGGGGGCATTTTTTATCGACATTCAAAAATGTAATAGGTCGATCATTTCAGTTCGACATTTAGTGATTTCACCTATTACATTTTCGAAATGCTGATATAGACCCGTCAGAAAGACCTATTTGTTGAAAATTCCCCATTTGTGGAATTTGATAACATTTTTTTGCATAGAGTTTCCATTTATTACATAAAATCACTTTGCTGTTCAAAGCACTGGTAAATTCATTCTGCAAGCCTGGAACATGGGATATAAGTAAATAGACATTATGTTGCAGAACTCAATCCCAATCCTGAATTCTCTTTTAACATATTTGAACATTTTCAGTAGTAGTATTCTGTCTGTTGATTTGATAATGAACTGGCTGAAATCTGTCCTAGGAGGCTTTTAGGAACCCATATTATGCCTCTTTCAATTTGATGTGGAATGTTTCCTTCTGCTGAGAACAGCTGCAGAAGACACCTAAATTGTTGAAGTGAGATCATAAAGCATAATCTGAAGAATCTGTCATTGCAGTTTGCACTCTGGCTGATAGAAGTAACATCATTCCTATAGATACAATATCAATATCTACCCACCATGGGAATTATCTGTTAATGTCAAGTTGTACAGGAATCATCATATCCAGTGTATCTTTAGATTGCTTCCAAACGTTTCTAAGATTCTATTGTGTCCATCTGTTATGGAATCTTCCTTGAGGATGTAGCCCAGTGAAGTACCATACTTCTGTGGTCTGCTGCTGAGAAAAAAATGTTACAGCCCAATTGTATACCTGTTTTCTTGCCCTGAGTTGAACTACTTACCAGACAAATGTTGCTCCTGATGACATAGCAAAATGAGATTTCATGCAATTTGCTGTGATTCCTGGAGAATGGAACATTGCATTTGTCTAACTGATGTGTTATATCAGTAGTTCTAGTGTTTTTGCTCCAGTCAGGCAATTATTGAATAGAAGAAATAGTTATGTTTTGCTTTTAGTAGTGTGAAAATTAGACCTTAGCTTTTGGTCAATACTTTGGGGATGTTTGATCACCCAAGTGTAGAGGGAAAACTGGAAATGATGCTGGCCTATCGGGGATCTGAACTATTTTTGTAAGAAGGCCTCTCTTGAATACTATGATTTAATACAGCCACATAGAGGTGTTGATCTTGAAATGGAATCAGTCACCAATGTCATCATCCTGAATATATTTGCATTTATAAATTAGTGCAGCTCCAACACGTCTAAAATTCTGGTCTTGAAGCATTGCCCTTTGAAACCAAAATTAGCTTAGTATAAAGTAAGTGCACTTTGAATAGAACAAACACATTCAATTACATACTTTGTCAGAAATGATCTGCCATTTGAAAGGCTCTGTATACCTAATGAGATAGAGTATGGAGGTCTAAACATCCCCTTGGTTTATGAACAAATTGTATCACATAACCTTGTTCCACTGTTTGAGTATCCATTCATTTGTGTTTATCTGCTGCCAGTCAGAAAAGTAACTTTGGAACTTGCTTCCTTGGAAGGAAATGAACAGTATGAAGAGAGCAGTCCTTTTGAAGATCCTCAGTTATATCTGCTCTTTCCTGATAGATCTGAGTAACAATTAGACACCTTTTGTTGAATTAGTTTTGTTGTCTACTTACCGAAAATTAGACACTCATCCTTAAACGAGGAATATGTTTTACTTTTCTTTTCAAAATCAGTAATAATTTCATTTGCTGCTTGACCAAGCAAAATATTTGCCATCACCAGAGCAAGAAGACTTTGTCTACATTCCTCATTATAAAATCTATGTTCCATGTCAAGCTACGCTTTTAAACATACCTGTGACTTGGCAGCCCTTAAATAGCATCCAATGCACATAAGCACATTTCAGTGCATGTATACCTAGCCTGCCAATTGCTGCAACTATTCTCTGTATAAAATTACTCATAAAAACGGACTGCAGATTAAATTTCTAGGATGGATCTCTGATAAGAAACCAAACAAGTCAAGTAGTTTATTGCTTTAGCTTACAATATACTAAATATATAATCCTTTTACTGTGTATCTATAGCTATATTATG
>NC_056751.1:685405276-685437776 GCF_019279795.1 Protopterus annectens
GAAACAGAACAGACTCATTGTGATCTAAGCAGGATCTCTTAGTTTAAAGTTCATCAGAAGTGAACGTCTGTTTTGTTATATAGACACCATTTGCTGGAATGTGTAATATTATAATCTCTTTCTTATACAAAGGAATCTCGATATAAATTGTAATTTTCATACAAAAATATTTAGAAACTCACATCAACTAATGTTTTAATTGTAAGACATTATAATGTATTTTTTCTGTAACCAAATCTTGAATTAAACCAAGAAAATATGGTTTCATAAGTGTGATACACTTTTCATTCACAGAACTAGATAATGTGAAGCACACAGAAAAGAAATGCATGGAGTGGAGCATGGGAAATGGGGATTAATTACACTGACTGTAAATGACAAGCTACATTTCCTTATGTTATTAGTATAAACAGGAAAGTATGGGCAGTGAAGTATCCAGGTCAGCCAAAAATATGTCCACCCTCATGAGAGTGATATGCATTTGACTAATTAATGTGACAAAATTAAACCAATGTTGAGAAAGACATATGATATGGAAGTCTGGTTTGAAATGTTTTTGGTGTTGCAAGGGCATTTATGGTTTGATTGCCCAGATGGGGGAGATAAAGGAGAAAGAAAAAAAAAAAAACAAGAAAGGAAAAGGGGGATGGGGTGAGATGCATGATGACTTAATTGGGTTATCTAAAAATCATGCAATTTCTAAAGAAGCAGATGTTAGACATAGAAAATGAAATAGATACTGAAAGTGAACAAGAGCAGGATTATCCTGAAAAGGGGGGGGGGGGGTCTGATAAAAATATGGAACAGGGTTTTGAAACATCAAATACATTTGAATATTTGACTGGGGAGTAAGGGATAGAGATGGAGGGGAATAACATTAATTTGGTACTAGGGCTAGAAACTGAAATAGGAAAATGAAGGAGTCAAAAAAGAAAAAAGGGCATTATATTATACTTTCTATTCTGACCCCCATGTGTAAAAATGACAAAAAGGGGTTGAGAATGGATGGATGGTGAATAATTTAAAAATAATTATGGAGATTTGCTAGTTTTGAAAGGTATAGAAAATAAAAATGGATATTATTTGGTCAACAAACAAGTTTTTTGAGAAACAGAACTTCAGACAGCAATTTCAGGTATTTTAGAGAAGGGGTAATTTGGAGCATGAGGAAGGAATAATGTTTTGGAATAGCTATTTGGTCAGTACATAGGAGTTAAAAGTTTTTAATGTTACATTAGGAGATCTGAGAAGGAAAATATAAGATTTATATCATTTGCATAAAGATATAAAGAAGAGTACAGAAATGTTTGAGGGTATTATAAATTATGTATTACTGAACATGGACATGGTTATAAAGGGAGATTTCAGTTCTGATGTAAGGGCAAGAAAATGGAACAGGCTGTGGATGTTAAAAATGATAAAGAACTGGAAGAAGGTGAAGGAAGGAGAAATGCATCAGTTTTTGATCATGGGGCAATATGTGCAAAGTTTAGGGAGAAACATAATTCTATTACAATAGTAAAATGGGTAAAAACTATGCAGTTAAGTATAGTACATTAGGACTAAAAGAACAGAGAAAAACTTTGGTTAGGGTTATATGGGACATGAGTAATTTTGTTAGCTGGATGGAGTGGTGGAAGGAATATAAGGAGAGGGAGACTAAAAGGGAATGGCATCAGGTAGGAAAAGAATTGTATAATGAAAAAATGAAGATATTATCCAGACTGAAGAAAGTAATGAGAAAGGTCTTAGGAAGAATAAAATACATTTTTGAATTAAAGAGAAAAAATATAAGACTAGTTAGGAAGACAGAGGTATGAAGTACAGGGGAATAAGGAGGAGGAGGAGGAATCACCTTTCCTGAATAAGAACTTAACAGTACAGTATTATGGCAGAAACAGAGGTGAAGGAAAATGTCTTTGAAGATGATATGGATGGCATAATGTAAGCAGTATGCTATTGAGTCATATGACAAAATAACGAAGAGGTAGCAAAATGGAGGAAAAAATAAGGATGGATAAAGAAATTACTTAAGAATTAGACTGTAGTAACAGATGGAAGGGTGATAGGTTATCCAATACAAATGTAACAGGTTAAGGACGTACTGAGAAGCAAAACTGTATTTTTGGAGGCCATACGTGAGTGGTCAAGAAAATGTTTAAAGGAAAAGGAAATATATGTGGTTAATTAAAATTGTGTGGAAAATGAGGACTGGCATAAATTAAATAACTGGAGGCAAGATACTTTGTGTAATCTTGAAAAAAGGATAGGTATGAAGATATTGCAGAAAAGATTTCATTTAGTGTCTGGTATGATTTCAGAGAAAGGTACATATGACGTTTACAGAAGAAATGTAAGATGGGTGTTATTTAAGGTAGTTGAGGCAAGGAGCATTTGTAGTGTGTGATACTACAAAGGCTTTTGATAAAGGGGCAGTTATAAAAATTATGGAGAATCTTGCTGTTGATAGTAGGCTGATTAAATTAATGTTTGTGCATATGTGTATATGAAAGTTCAAGGGTGGAAGTATTAGTGAATGCTTGGGTACGTAAAGAAGGAATTATGAGGTAAGGGTAAGAACAGGAGTGTCCAATCGTTTCCCATAATTATGAATGCTATCATTAGGAAACTGGAGTTTAGATGAGGGGTCTTAAGGATGTATATCAAGGAGAAATAAAAATCACCTTATTTTTGGGTTATACAAATGCTTTGATAATAATGGCTTGTGGGTGAAAGAAATGATGAATGTAGTAAAATAACTGTGTTTTTGGTTGTTGAGTAAGGAGAAGTTTAAATGCATGGAAATATAGAACGGTCAGGGGTTAAAATTGAACAGCAGACTGGTATTAGGGACAAATTTTGGTGGGGCAAAGGTTTCTGAAATGCAGATGGAAAGACTTTTGCAGGAAAGACAGCCATGAATGTAATTTCATTTAACATGCATGTCAAATATTTTTTCAGAAACATTCGGTGGAATGTAGCTTATGTCTGGGGAGTGTATGTATTGCCTAGGAAAAAAAAAATAGAAGTTATATTTGTGGTTGTGTGCACTTCATTGGATGGACACCACAGAAGAGGTATTTTATACATTGAATAGATAATAGGGGTATTGGTTTTAATTAATTCAATAGTGTACTTGGCTTCATTTTATATATGTGTTTGTGTATATATATATATATATATATATATATATATATATATATATATATATATATATATTGTTGTTGTGTCTTTCGGCTTTTCCCAGTTAGGGGTTGCCACAGTGGAACTCCGGTCCGCTAATGATTGGCAGTAGATTTTTACGTGCTGAGTTGTCGGCCCTGATGCACAACCTTCAATGAAGGTACGCCCATTCATGCATGTCTCCACACAGAAGATGCTCTAGCTGAGAATCGAACAGGACAACGTCTTACAGTGAGGCGACAACGCTACCGCAGTACTATATATATATATATATATATATACACATGTAGGATATTGCAACTGAGGAAAATATTAGGACGTTATATGTTCTGGTAAGGCTTGCATTCAGGAAAAGGAATGGTATAAAGGGTAGATGGGAGAATTCAAAAATAATTTTTATTTGTGGAAGTTGAATATGGGGAAATTGTGAAAAAAATAAGAGACTGGTAGAAGGAAGTTATGGGCGGCTTTTATTATGTAGAACCATTGGAGGTTTTAAAAAGGAATTATTAAAAGAAAGGAGCAAATAAGTAATAAAAACTTGGAGTAGTTCATGAGTGGGAAGATTTTGATGAAGGGCAATGCTAAAGACGTTACCATGGAATGCATCAATAAGTTCACAGGTAAATACTAGGTTAGCTGCATATGCGGGCTATTTTAAGCCTAGCCAAATTCCCTTTGAAATGCAAGAATTAAACCCTGTATCTTGAGACTGTGAGGTAAACACCCTAACCATTATACCAACCCCCAACTTTTGTGGGCTTGGCCTAATTGGCCTGAATGCACCAGTGTAAGAGGCAACCTCAGGTAATAGAGCCTCAACAGACCCTGTCCTGTCAGGCCTATTACTCATTCACAAGTCCACTGGTAGCATGAATACCTCCTCAAGGGATCTCTATTTTGCAACAAAAATAGAACATGCTTGAGTGAGCGATAGGTATATATCAAAGAGGGTGTATATCGGAAGCTTGAAAACTGAAGACCTCAAACGCCACAACCTTGAACTCGGAAGTTCGAAGACTGAAAATACCGTAGCTGCAGAACATCAAATTCTTTCCCAGGGAAAGAATTCTGTGGTCCATTTCAATGGCTTTGCTATTTCCTCCACTGTGGTGTGATCTCGGAGTTGATGTATTTAAGTAGGGGGGTGTGGGGGCCAAAGCCTCCCACATTAGAAATACTTTGTAGTGTTCGTGTGTTTTGGGTTATATACTGGAACAGTGATTTTTTTCCCCTGGGAAAGCAATCGCTGTTCTCAGTCTTGGGAGTATTCAGATTTCAAAGTTATGGGTTCAATGTTTTCACATTCGGAGATTTTACACTTTGATTATGTGATATAGACAAAGACAGTAACTTTTCTATGGAACCATTTTCCACTCCACATGAAGCAGAATACTTCTCTTACTGTATTCAAAGATAATTTGGATGAATAGAAGGTAAACAACAAATTTCACCGCTGGTTTAGCACCCATGTTCCTCAGACAGAGGAAACCAGTAAATGCTGCAGTATATCCATCTTCTGCCCCACTCTGGGTTATTTATATTTAAAATACAAGGGAGCAGTGGTTGCGTTGTTGCCTCACAGAAAGAAGATCTCCAGTTTGATTCCCAGCTGGGGTGGCTTTTGTGTGGAGTCTGTATGTCCTCTCTGCATTCATATGGGTTTTTTTTTGCCTGTATGTCCTCTCTGCACTCATATGGGTTTTTTTTGGAGTGCTTCAGTTTCCTCCCAAATTACAAAGACATGCATTTGGAGTGTTTCTCACCAGGCCTCTGCTGAAATTTGGCTTCATTCCAAGTCAAGACTTTTCCAGTAAACAAATGTTAAATAAATAAATAAATTAATTAATTAATTAATTAATTAATTAAAAGGCTAAAAACTACCAAGCGTAAGGCTAGGCTTCTAAAGATTCTCACAAATCAGTAGCTTAGAAAGTACTTACAAACCTATGCTACATAAGTAGGAAGAGGAAAGAAAGTGTCTTGGGTGTAAAGTGGAGATGACAGACCATTTTTTCATTGAATTCTCTACAGCTAAAGTATTTTGGAATAAGACAAAGATGTTATGAGAAGGAGAAGGGATAGTTAAAATAAATTTGAATATAATAGTGTATAGGAAAGTATGCAAAGGACAAACAGATCAAGTAAACAAGGTAATTTTTCTTGTGCACGATTTATACTGAAGGCTAGAAGTGGGGAGATTCATACAATAAAAATGCAGATGTAGCAAATATTTTAACATTATGATTATTTAGGTTTCATACTTTTTTTTGTAGTTTCCTTTCTTTTATTTGGCTGACCTTACATGTCAAAATAAGCATTGTATATAAGTTGATGTAAACAAGTGTTTTTGCATATGTTAAGATACATTTTTAATTCTCCTTACCCTTTGTGATAACTGCTATGGAATCTTTTAACATCCACCTGAGTTATCATCAGATATTAAATACCTCATCCAAAGAGCAGCATCTCTCAGGCATGCAGCACCCCAAACCTTACACCAAAGTGCCAGTACTGCAAAATAAATCCAATAACTTGTTTTAGTAATAGAACTCAACAGCATTCTGATCTTCCTGGCATCATTTCAGACCAAATAATTCGACCAGAAGTTATAATGATTACAGAGCAGCAAAATACATGGCAAAGATGAAAGCTTAAGTCTGTTGATACAACAGATAAGCACACTTATCCCTAAAGATTTCAGACTACTCCCCCCATGATCATTAACAGTATATAATAAAGGTGCTTTCCAAGACTAAAAATACATCCTCCATGGGACCTAATAATACCTGGCTGCTTGATAAATGATACAAAGCAGCCATTAAATACCTCATCCAAAGGGCAGCATCTCAGGCATGCAGCACCCCAAACCTTACACCAAAGTGCCAGTACTGCAAAATAAATCCACCCCACCAGCAGCTCAAATATCCTAGACCTGGTCATTACCAACATGGGAGATAGATGCTCCACACCAGTGGTCACCCCCTCATTGGTCAGGTCTGAACATAAGCAAATCACCTATGACATGCACATCACACCCCCACCCCCCCAGTAAGGAAACCTCCTTAAAAAACTTCTCCAAAGCCAACTTCATGCTACTGAAGTCAGAAGTGACAAACTTCACAACACCTACGCAGACAGGATCTGGAAGTTCAACTACAGAATCCCACACTAAGGCACTGTACGATCACATCCACTCGTGCATGAATTGTGCCATCCCAAATAGAACCAAGATGCTCTTCTCCAAAAAAAAGGAAGCCAGTCTGGTCGCCCCCTACTATAAACAAACTATACAACAAAAGGAAGAAAATGTTGCAGAAAAGAGGAAAATCCCAGGATGCAAAAAACTCCCTCACCAGCCTCAGTAAGAAGCTGAGATTCCTTATAAAATCCTCAAAAGCTAGTTAAGAAAATAAAATTGCCAAAGATTCCAAAGACAACCACAAGGCATTCTATAGTTATGGCAAGAATCTAAATGGCATTGCTCAGATCTGCTCTGAGCTACAACAGAATGGCATTAAATATACTGATCTCAAGGATATTGCCAATATACTAACAGATCAATTTACTGCCAACTTCACCCCCTCACCCCCTAAAGGACCCATCTCAATACCAAAAGATTGCCCAATTCCGATAATCACGGCCACACAGGTAGAAACCGCACTCTCCAAAGCTAAGAATACAGCATCCATGGGACCAGATGACATCCCAGGCTGTGTACTACATGAACTACAAAATGAACAGGCACCTCACCTAAGTGTCATGTTTAATCATAGCCTCACCTCAGGATTTGTGCTCACTGAGTGGTGCACAGCTACAGTTATCCCGCTCCACAAGGGAGGATCCACCTTGGATCCTGGGAACTACCATCCCATCAGTCTGACAAGCCTGATCTGCAAGGGCATGGAACGCATTATTATGGAACTTATAAATAAAGACATTGGCAACCTTCAAATACTGGACTCCACCCAGTTTGGGTTTGTGAAGGGCCAATCTTGTCTCCTGAATTTGACTGACTTCTTCGAATCAGTCTCCAGAGCTGTGGACGAGGGTAAGGTGGTCCACACAGCCTATCTGGACCTCGCCAAGGCCTTCGACACCATCCCCCACTCTGGAATCATAGATAAACTTACTAAGCTGGGCATAAATCCCTATGTCACTCGATGGGTTGCCAACTGGCTTACTGACAGAACCCAGACTGTAAAAGTAGCCGACTCCAAATCCAGCTCCAGACAAGTGGAGTACCTCAAGGTTCAGTCCTGGGACCACTCTTGTTTGGCATCTACTTCTCTGAAGTACAGGCCAACACTAAGGGACTCTGGCTAACAAAGTTTGCAGATGACTGCAAACTGGGAGCCATTATTGAATCCCCAAATGATGTGGATATTCTACAAAAGGGCCTTACAGAAACAGATGCCTGGTGCCAGAGCCATGGGCTCAAGCTTAATGCCAAGAAATGTATAGTTATCCCCTTTGGAAAAAAAACATGTACCCATGAATTACCACATAGGTGGCAGGACATTAAACATCGAAAGTGTGATGAGAGACTTGGGGACACAGGTGGACAGTGGTCTCACTTTCGATAACCACATCGCCACAACAGTCAGGAAATCCTTCTATGTGGCACACATCATCACTAAGGGCTTTTCATCCAGGAAAAAAAGGAGGTCATTGTCCCACTGTACTCATCCCTCATTAGACCCATTATAGAGTATAATGCCCATTTGGTATGTACCTCACAAGACATCTGCAACAGCTGGAAAGGCCACAGAAATACCTCACTAAAAGAATCACAGGCCTAAAGCAGATGCCATATGCTGACCGTCTAAAAAAACTGCAGCTATACTCTGCGGCATATCGCTTACTCAGAGGCGATCTCTACTCAACATACAAGGCCATGTCAAACCCTGAGCTGTTGGACATGCTCCACTTAAAGAAATCCCAATCCCTCAGAGCCACACACTCCAGGGATCTAAGCCTTGTCATCACAATGAACAAACATGCTGGAGGGATTGGTTCCTGACCCAGAGACTCCCCATACTCTGGAATAGACTGCTCATACATGTCAAGCAGAGTGCCTCATTGGCCCTCTTCAAAAGGAACCTTGATGATCGGATGGGAGACAGGAAATTCACCCTGGGGATGATGTCAGTCGCCCTGCTAGACGGGCCCAGAGAAGTAAATATTGGGGGAAGATACATCCAGGGAATTGTTATGGCTAGGCTTGCATAGACCCTGGGGCTGATAGCCTAGTACCAACCTATGAATTGGCAGAGATGCATAAGGGATGCTGAAGAAAATTCCAAGTGGAAAGATGGCCAATAAGGCGGGTAAACCCAAATGTTAGGATTCATTTTTATTCTGATTCCCCCAAAGAAGACATGCTTTTACATTTTTTTTTCATTTTAATGTTGTGAGACATCTGTAAGTGACAACAGCACACACTTTCACATTTGCCTTTGAAATGCTTAGCTGTAGTCTTCTCGCATCCTTCATACTATCTTTTCTTCCAAAGCTGTTATTAACTCATTTTTTTTCTGAGTAAAAATCATGTAAAAAAGTAACATAACATCAAGTGTGGCCACTAGCAGACACACCTTCTTTCATAATTTCAAATGCATTTTAAAATTGAACTCCAAATACCAAAGCCTAAGACAAGGGACAATGATGTTTGATGAGATTTGCTGGTTCATGTGAACTCCACATTATAACTTCCACTGCAGACAAGACAGAAAACTAAGATTTCTGCCTTCATAAAATAGATGAAAATTGGTTACTGTAAAGCTAGCATATAAGATTCTAAATACTAACTTCCTCTATCTCAGCAATGGAGAAGACAAGGGGCCCCGATTCCAAAAGACTTGCTCTCAGTATAAGTGAACACTTACACTGAGAGCAGGTCTTCTGGAATCTGGTTCCCAGCCTAAGCGTGTTTATGGATAGGTCTTGCACCAAATGTAAGTAATTTATACTGACAGCAAGCCTTTCAGAATCAGGGTGGACTTGCACTGAGAGGAACTCTTTGGAATAGAGCCCAAGGTATTAAATAAATTACATGACAATTCAGATCTACAGTTTTCCATAACTAGTTGTAAATAATGACTTGAGTGTAGCTGCCAAACAAGCTTCCATGGTTGCACCACTGGTGTGTTCTGAAAATGGTTGGACCATTGGTGAGTTCTGAACAAAACAGCTTCCACGGTTGGACCAATGGTGAGTTCTGAAACAGATTTCACTAGGTTAAACAATAAAATCTCAAACTGTAATTTTGCTCATACCTAAATAAAGGCAGTATTCTTGTCCACAAATTCAAATGATTAAGACAAGTGCCATGTATTACTGAATTTTACTAAATGTACACACAGTACTGGACTCTCTTTATAATCTACAATTTATCTTTTCACCAAATAGTACATTGTACAGCATGCACCAATAGTCAGTACACTCACTTGGTTATCAAAACTACAGGGTAAACCAACAAAAATGCTTTCTGTCTTGAAGTTTTCAATGTACTGTGATTTAAAGTACTTTCAGCCATTGGGAATCCTTAGAAAACACAATACTGCTGATCAAACCTAGTTCAGAAAAAAAAGTTTTAGAAGTCTTCCAAGAACCAACAAGCATCTAACAAAAAAACGTCATGATCAAGATAGTATAAAATAAAAAAATGACACTGATATTTTATATATATATATATATATATATACACACACATATATATATATATATATATATATATATATATATATATATATATATATATATATACACATACATATACATATATACACACATACATATATATACACACACACACACACACACACATATATATATATATATACCCACACACATACTTCCTTCTCTCATACCCCACAAATAACTATTCCTCCTCTGTCCATTTATTTTCTTGCTCATTTCCATAATTTCTCCTTTCATATCTCTCCTCTCATCAATTTTTAAGCTACATTACTACTTGTCTGTAAATTATTACTAACCTTAAAAACACCCGTTTCATCTTTTCCCTACAGCCATCATGCTACAAATACATTACCTGCTATGCTACTGCATTTTATTTTTCTGTTCAATACAGGTGGGCTTGAAAAAAGTAAGGACCATGGTAACGAAGTCCTCGTTTCAAGGGGGTTCAAGATTTTCAATTACATTGAACGTAATATAGATGAGAGACACTGGCAGAAATTCTACTTGATTTAAAAGCTTTATGTGAGAAAAAAAAAGTTATATACTTACCATAACGTTCCATGTGAGTTCTCACCTTCATTCTTACACATGGGTTCGGAGCTCTGAGTCAGCCGCTTTCACAAGCTCAAGATCTTAGAATAGCTCGGGGCCAAGTCCCTATCCCATGATGCTCTATATGTCTTACCTCAGATCTAGTTTGCTGATCCCAGCATGTAACAGATAAAATATATAACAGGTACTTCAGCCGGAGTAAGAAGTCGCATAACAAGTTCCACCAGACTACAAGTCTTACTCGTTCTTCGAGAACCTGGAGGGGGAGGGCGGGTGCGAATGTAAGAATGAAGGCGAGATGAACAACTCACATGGAATGTTATGGTAAGTACATAGCTTCTTAATGTGAAGTTGTCCAATCTGGCCGTTTATTCTTACACATGGATAGCATCCCAAGCACCCAAATCCTGGGTGGCTCACGGGAGTATATTCCTGAGGACAGTGGAACCATAGGAAGCCCCGTCCTTGGAGGCCCTGTCCACTTTGTAATGAGTGATACAGGTATGCGGCTTAGACCAAGTGACAGCTGCACATACAATGTCCAAAGGCAATCATGCCGCATAAGCAGAAGTGGAAACAGCCCTAGTTGAATGCGCTTTCATGCCATGCTCTAATAGTTGGTTCGCTGAGGAGTATGTAAATTTAATGCAGTCAGTTAACCATTTTTAAGGGTAACTTTAGACACTAGCAGCCCTTTCTTAGGGTCAGCATGAGAAACAGAGTTGTTCAGATTTCCTAAATTCCTTTGTCCTGTCCAAATAGAATCTCAGTTGTCTGTGAACATCAAGTTTATGCAACATATACTCCAAATTGTTAGAATGGTTACTGAAAAAAGTTGGAAGTTCGATAGTTTTATTCAGGTTAGTCTCAGAACACACCTTTGGAAGAAAGGAAGAGTTAGTCCTCAGTGACACTCTGTCTGGATGAAACACCAAATATGGGAGTTGGATAGACAGGGCTTGAAGCTCCGAGACACTATGTGCTGAGGTAATGGCTGCCAAGAAAATTGTTTACCAAGAGAGGAATTTTAAATGGTAGGATGATGCAGGCTCACAGGGAGGGAAAATAATCCATTACAGCACAAAATTTAGATTCCTGGGAGTAAAAGGTTGTCTAACAGGTGGTCTAAGATGAAAGTTACATTTTAAGAAGGCCCTACATAGTTTGTGAGACATTAGGTTAGAACCTTCACATCAGAGGTGGAAATTCAAAATTGCAGCCAATTGAACTCTTATAGTGGCAGCTGCAGCACCTTCATGAAAAAGCTTAAAGAGAAATTCCAGAATATTAGCAATTGGGGCAACGTAAGGATCAATATTGTTCTGGGAGGTCCAGAAAGCAAATCGCTTCCATTTGCTGGCATACAAATTTCTAGTGGAAGCTTTGTGTGAAGATACAAGAATATGCTGTACCTCCAAGGAAAAGTGGTGTGACCTGGCTAGGTTGGGAATCAAAGCAGCCAAGCTGTCAGTCTGAGGGAATGAAGAGAGGGATGAAGGGCCCCTGACGAATGTGTCAGCAGATCTGGAACTGGTCCAGAATCCAAGATTCCTCCAGTTGATAGAGTTGAAGGAAGGGAAACCAAATCTGTCAAGGCGAAAAAGGAGCTATTAAGATTACAGTCCTTCCCAGGGCTTTGGCTTTCTGCAAGAAGTTCGGAATCAGGGGAGTTGGTGGAAAGGCATAAAGGAGTCCCGGGGGCCAATCGTGTACGAGCAAGTCCCTTGGTCGGGGATTCAGGGCAAAGTAGCTTCTGCATTTGGCATTTATAGCGGATGCAAACAGGTTGCAGTAAGGCTGGCCCTATCTGTGGAAAATCATCTCCGCAATCTCATCTTTGAGGGACCACTCGTGCGGTAACAGAATGGCTCTGCTCAGTTTGTCTGCGATCACGTTGGATTTCCCCGGGATATGCATTGCTATCAGAAAGCGCCCGGTGGATACTGCCCACTGCCAAATTCTCAAGGCCTCTCGACATAAGGGGTAAAGACTTGGTTCCTCCCTGCTTGTTCATGTACCAGACCACAGACATGTTGTCTAACTGGATTGCAATCGTCCCCAGAGGAAGAGAGTTGTGAAAGTGCTGCAACGCCAAAAGCACCACTCTCAGTTCCAGGACATTGATGTGCAACTGTGACTCTGTTTCTGATCAGGTGCCTTGGGCTGCTCTTCCCTGAAAAAGCCCCCCCCTACCCTATCAGAGAAGCATCCGTAGTCATCGTGGCTGATGGCTGGGGATAAACAAATGGTCAACCTACTGTTACCTGGTGGGTGGTCAACCAACAACGAAGATCCTTCTTGCAAGAGTCTGTAATCATGATCAAGAATGACATCGGAAGTTGTTGGTAAGACCACTGGGTGAAAAGCAACCACTGAAGTATTCTCATGTGCACGCGCCACAGAGGAACTGCTATGATTGTAGCTGCCATGGTACCTAATAATTTCAATACTTGAGAGGCTGGTACTTTCTTTCTCTGCAGAATGTTCGATACTTGGTTCCGAAGAGTGGATATTCTGTCCAGTGGCAATTTTACCATGGCGGTGGTGGAGTCTAATTCTGCTCCGATAAAGGAGATACACTGTGACGGCAACACCGCAGACTTGTCGAAATTTACAGTTATCCCTAACTGAGCGCACAGACTGTGTGTGATCCCTAGACAGAATTAATTGATGCCTGGAGGTGGCAGTAAGGAGCCAGTCATCCAGATATGGAAACACTCAGAATCCTAGATGCCTCAGATGAGCCGTAGCCACTACCATGCATTTGCTAAACACTCTGGGGGCTGTTGTGAGGCCAAAGGGCAGTGCTCGAAATTGGTAGCAACTGGCTCCCAGCCGGAAACGCAAGTGATCTCTGGATGGTCTGGCCATTTTGATATGGTAGTACACATCCTTGAGATCTATAAAGTACATCCAATCGCCTGTTCCTAGGAATGGAAGGATCGACTGAAGCATGACCATCTGGCTTCTGCAAGCCTCTATCCACCAGCTTTCTTCTTCACTCCAGCAACACCCTGCTACTAAAAGAATGGCAGATAGAACAATCCTCCTGGAGATAAACTGGTCCCAATCAATAAACACAATTGACATGGGAGTCAGTAATAGACATTTTCTGCCTACATTTTGGGTACTTTTTAAAGCCTGACTTCTGTTTTTCTCTCTGATCAGCCATAATACCAGAACAGTATGCACCAATCAGAACAATCCAACACAACTATTTAAGCACACTAACACCGTAAATAGCTATAGCACACACACAGCAAACTCTACAATAACTATACTACACTCTAATACTAACTATAAATCCTAATTTTACACACTATCTATATAAACACACCAAGTATAAATTGGAAGCAAGGACAGGGAACAAGAAGTTATGTACTCACCATAATGTTCGATGTATGTAGTCCATCTCGCCTCACATTCTTACCCGTGGGTTCGGAGCCTAATATCGGCTCCAACTCAGCCAAACTTTTCTAGCTCGAAGTCTTCTATTGGCTGGGCTAAGGAGGTATCCCATGCTGCACTGCTCTATATCCCCAGATCTAGTTTGCTGCGAACACCACACTCGTACTTCATGCATAACAAAATCCCAACAAGAGGAATAAACTAAAGATGAAGGGAACTCTAAAAACCAAGCCTAACCTCCAGATCCTCCAGGATGGGGGAAGGTGGGAGGGCAAGTAAGAATGTGAGGTGAGATGGACTACATACATCAAACGTTATGGTGAGTACATAACTTCTTGATGTTATGTAGTCCAATCTCGCCTACATTCTTACCCGTGGGACAGCGTCCCCAGCACCTACATACTGGGAGGCTCAAAGGAAGATGCTCCTGAATACTGTGGAACCAAAGGAAGACCTGCCCCTAGATACCACGTCCAGTTTGCAATGAGTAACAAAGGTGTGAGGAGATGCCCAGGTAGCTGCAGCACAAATATCATCCATCGACAATCTGGCGTGGTAGGCTGTAGATGCCAATACAGCCCTAGTAGAGTGAGTCTTGACGGAAATGGTAGGTCTTTCCCCCCTGAAGAATAAACGAAAGAAATACAATTTGATATCCATCTGGATAGGGTGATCTTGGAGACAGGGGACCCAATTCTGTTTTCCGAAAAGGAGACAAATAACTGATTAGATTTTCGGAGATCTTTGATCCTGTGCAGATAGAACCGTAACTGTCTGTGTACATCTAGTTGAAATTTAAATTCTGCCTTGTTTGAAAAGTGGGGAAAAAACACGGGCAACTCAATAGATTGATTGAGATTAGACATGGACGCCGCTTTAGGAAGAAAAGAAGGGTTTGGTCTATCAGACACCCTGTCTTTATGAAAGATCAAGTATGGAGGTTTGATAGAAAGAGCCTGAATTTCTGAAACGTGTCTGGCTGATGTGATGGCTATCAAGAAGGCTGTTTTCTAGGTCAAGAATTTCAAGGCACAGGTAGCAGCAGGTTCAAATGGTGGTGAAGTAAGGGCTTGCAAAACAAAATTTAGATCCCAGGGCATCATTGGTTCTGAGACAGAAGGGCAAAGTAACAGAGTGCCCTTCAGGAAAGCCTTACAGAGTCTGTTGGCCATTAGACTAGGCTCATTAGCAATATGAAAATGAGAAATCGCTGCCAATTGAACTTTAATGGTAGCGGACACTGAGCCCTGCTGGAAAAGCATAGATAAGTACTCCAAGACGGAAGCAACTGGAGCTGTGTAAGGGTCAATTCCCTGGGCAAGAGCCAAAATAGAAAATCTCTTCCATTTGCTGGAATAAATTGTCCTAGTAGAGGGCTTATGAGAGGACGTCAAAATGTGAACCAGGTGAAAAATGATGAAGCCTAACTAGCGACGGAATTGGAGAAGCTAGGCTGTCAACCTGAGGGTCTGCAGAGAGGGGTGGAACTGTCCCGACATGTGTGTCAGTAGGTCTGGTACTGGGTCCAGAGTCCAAGGAGGGTCCACCATGTATGGATGGAGAAAGGGGAACCAGACTTGACGAGGCCAGTGTGGGGCAATTAGGATCATTCTGCTTCCCAAGGATTGCGCTTTCTGAATCACTCGATAGCAAGGGAAATGGAGGGAAAGCGTAGAGCAGACTGGAGGGCCAAAAGTGGACTAGAGCGTCCCTGGGTGACTCCCCCTGTGGGGGGATCAGCGAGAAGTAGCTGCTGCATTTGGCATTGAGGGGGCTGGCAAAAAGACTGCAGCAAGGCTGACCCCATCTGCTGAAGATTCTTTCTGCAACCAGACGATTCAGCGGCCACTCGTAAGGCATCAGAATAGCTCTGCTTAGCCTGTCTGCTACCACGTTGGACTTCCCCAGAATGTGCATTGCCACCAGGAACCGATGGGAAGAAACTGCCCACTGCCACACTAGCATGGCTCTATGCACAGGGGGTATGATCTGGTTCCTCCTTGCTTGTTCAGATACCACACAACAGACATGTTGTCCGAGTGTACTGCAATAGTCCCGAGAGGAAGAAAGCTCTGAAGTGCCCGCAACGCAAGTAACACCGCTCTTATCTCTAGGACGTTGATGTGCAGATGTATCTCGTGATCTTGCCACGGTGCCATGGACTGTCCTGCCAAGATAATGCCCCCCCACCCCATCTGGGAGGCGTCCATGGCCACTGTGGCAATAGGGGTTGATGGAACAAAGGGTTTCCCCCTGTCCAGATTGTTGGTGCAAAGCCACCATCTGAGATCCTGTTTGCATCTGTCCATAAGCAGGATCTGATGGGAAAGTGGGAGTCTCTGGAGGGACCATTGGGCAAAGAGGAGCCATTGAAGGAGCCTCATGTGCAATCTCGCTAGAGGGACTAACATAATTGTTGCTGCCATAGTACCCAGGAGTTGAAGAACCCATCTTGCCTTTACTTTCCTGAGGGGTAACAGGGCTTGCACCTGATTTTGTAAGACTGTGATTCTCTCCTGCGGTAGAAAGGCTCACATCTGGACGGTGTCTAGCTCTGCACCTATAAAGATGACACGCTTTGAGGGCAACAAGGCAGATTTTTCCCAGTTCAGTGTTATGCCTAACTGCTGACAGAGTGTGATGGTAGGGTGCCTGGTTTGTATTAGTAGATGCCTGGTGGGGGTGGTGAGGAGCCAGTCATCCAGATACGGAAACACTTGGAATCCTTGATGTCTCAAGTGAGCCGTCACCATCGCCAAACACTTGGTGAACACCCTGGGGGCTGTGGTGAGACCAAAGGGCAGGGCTCGAAACTGGAAATGACTGGCTCCCAGCCAGAAGGGTAGGTGACTCCTGGATGCCCTGTCCATCTTGATATGGTAGTAGGCATCCTTGAGGTTGATGGAGCACATCCATACGTCTTTTCCCGACAATGGGATGACTGAAGAGTGACCATATGGAACTTGGACTTTTGTACATAGTGGTTTAGTTGGCTGAGATCTAGAATGGGTCTCAGGTCCCCTGTTCTTTTTGGCACCAAAAAGAATCTTGAGTAAGTCCCTAATCCGATCTGGTCTGAGGGGACATACTGGATGACTCCTTTTTCTAGCGGCTTTGAAACTTCTGAAGCTGCCTGATCCCATTGACTGGGTGGAACGTCCGGGATTTTCCTGATTGTAGGGGAGGGGGTCTGAGAAGGGGATGGCATAACCTCCGGAAATTATTCATAATACCCATCGGTCCTGGGTGATGCTTTCCCAGGCTTCTGGGTATAACAATTTTTGCCCCCCCGACTGGCTCCAGAAACGCACAGTCGGGCATCCCATCAGGGACGATGGTAGGGAGAACCGTGAAAGGAATTGCAGTCTCCCGAATTGCGGGGCCTCCCCTGCCTCTAGGGTGGCGTCTCCCTGAATAACCTCCCCCTCCTCTGCCTCTGGAGGGGGGCTCACCTTATGCACCAGGAAAAACTTTTGTGATTTCTTGAACCACATCTTCCCACCATTCTGGGCCTTGGGGTAAGGTCTAGAGGGGAGGGAAAAATGGACCGCTACAGCAGACAGAGTCTTTCCCTCTTGCTCGCACCTGGTGAGGGTGTCTTTCACCTTGGTTCCGAACAAAGAGGAACCATCAAAGGGGGCGATGGTGAAAGAAGACTTGAAGGCCTCTACGAAATGACAAAGGCACATCCAGGCTTGCCTCCTAAAGGTGACCCCAAGCTTGCTGCCCTACTCGCTCCTTCGGCTGCATAGGAAATGAGCCACATGGACGAGTTAACAATGGAGTTGAGGGTAGACACCTGGGCGTTAACCGTCTGGGCCACCGCCTCCGGAATGTTACCCACTAGATAATCTCCTAACTCCTTGAGTAAAATGAGACAGGTAGTTCAGCGACTGTAAGGTAAAGGTTGCTGACGAGAGGGTATGCTTCCCGTACCGGTCCATGGTCCTAGACTCCTTGTTAGGAGGATGGATGGAGGAAGTCCCGGCTACTTCCTTCTGAGTGGCCGCCACCACCATAGCATCTACAGGGACTCCTTTGGACAAAAACTCCTTACCTGGGGGAGCAGATAGAAATTTATTGGGTCTCCTGGGTACGGGTTCCACAGAATCAGGGTTCTCCCACACCCTTTGACAAATTAAATCCAAGAGCTCGTCGAAGGGTGGAGACACCCAAGAGGCGGAGGGTTGAGCACCAAAGGCCTTAAGGAAGACCAACTCCTCGGAGGGGGCTTTGGACGGCCAGTCACCTCTGTTTCAATATCTCCAGTATGTTGGAGAAAGAAACATCATCAGAGGATGACTTGGGGACCCCTCCAACTCCTTGAGGTCGGTATCTGAAATGAGAGACTCATCCTGGGGGTCTATGTGCTTCTTCTTGCACGTTTTCCTTCTAGGGGGCTCTTCAGGCACAGACTCTGAGGGGCCCTCAGAAACTTGGGGACCACTCGTGAAGGTATCCCTAGGCCTTGGGGCTCCAGTGTCTACAGATAGGTGATGATCAGAGGCTCTAGCCAGTGTGGAGGGGGACGGAATGACCGATCCGCATGATGTGGCTGAAGACCTGGCCAGCGCGCTCCGCATGGCCTCAAAGGCTGGCCCTCCCCCGAGTCCGAGGACCAGCTGGCCTATGAGACCATGACAGGGGTCGGGGTTCTATGAGCAGAGGCACTGAGCGGGAGACTTGGAAACAAAAGGTGTCCCGAGGTGTCCCCGTCAGGTCTGACTGAAGAAACCCGAGTCCCGAAACCTATGGACAGGGCCGACAGGGTCAGAGCCAATGTCGGTACTGACAAGCCCACAGGGTGCATCGGAACCGATGCAGGAACATCACATGGAGCAGAGCATTCCAGCTCCGAAGACAGAGATGCGCTCGGAGGAGGAACAATCGAAGGTATCGGGATGGGCTACGGAGCTAACTGGGTCGGAGCCGAGAACAGTTTAGCCAAAATCGGAGACTGAAGGAGCCTCTGCACCACAATATCGACATCCACATCTGAAAGTGTCCTGGAAGATTTGGAGGACAGGGAGGGAGATTGAGATCTCCTCTCAGGTGACCCTGGTCTAGTACTGGGTGATCGGCTCCAAAGAGGTTCCAATATAATTGGAGCCGACGCTGATTCCATTACTACCGACACTTCCTGCGGCCCCGAGGACAGTGGAGCCGAGGAGGTAGAATCTAGCCTAATTACTTTCTCCGATGGCTCCGAAGAGACAGACGGAACCGGAGATCTCTTTTTAGACTTAGTAGATTTTGATTTTGACTTTGAGCTGGAAGCAGAATCCATAGCCTCTTCAAAAGATGGTTTTAAGAGTCCCTTCAAATCAGCTTATTCTTTCTCTCTTGGAGCACCCTGGGACTGAATGCATGGCAGAAGCTGCAAGACTCCTGCAAACGGATTGCTCCCAGACAATAAACCCATATTGAGTTGTCCGTCGGTGATGGACATCTTGCAACCGCACTTAGAGCATTTTTTAAAACCCGAAGGTTTGTGCTCCTTCTGATCTTTGGACATCCTAAAATTATACACAAAAACCGCCAAAATGAGCAGTCACAGCAGAACTGAAAACTGTCACCACACCCCACGCAAAGCGCGGGAACAACAAATACTCACAACAGCAGCACCACACACACAAACACCCACACTACAATGCACAACAACAAGGAAGTAGCTATTAAAATAGCTTTTGTTGCTCCAATACTCTCAAAAAGATGAAGAAAAAAGGGTACTTAGCCACAGACAAGCGAGACCACGTCCGAGTTACACGAGCGGCAAACGAGATCTGGGGATATAGAGCAGTGCAGCATGGGATACTTCCTTAGCCCAGCCAATAGAAGACTTCGAGCTAGAAAAGTTTGGCCGAGTCGGAGCCGATATTCGGCTCCGAACCCATGGGTAAGAATGTAGGCGAGATTGGACTACATAACATCACTCATTTAAACAACTAAGGAATGGCCAAAGGCCTAACAGCAGCCACTCTTACAGGACAAAAATCTTGTCAGCAGAAAGCACAACAAAGGGTTGAACTAAACACAGACGGACTAGCCCTAAATACAGTTATCAAGAAAAACTGCCAAAAAACTCGCTAAAAAGATAATAGTGAAAAAGATCAATAATACTGGCCCATGCTCTCCAACGACCTCTGATCTGTTGCAGCGGCAAACTAGATCTGAGGTTGGACAGAGAGCATCATGGGATAGGGACTTGGCCCCAAGTTACTCTAAGATCTTGAGCTTGTGAAAGCAGCTGACTCGGAGCCGAACCCATGTATAAGAATGAACGACGAGATTGAACAACTTCACATCTCAGTTTTGAAGCTATGGCTCCCAACAACAAAGTTAACCCTTCCTTTAGTGACAATGGCCCAAGTTTCATCCATACAAGTACTTTGAACCCTCCCTTACATCCCACTATTAGCAGATTCGAAAAGATGTGGGCTACAGATGTTCGCAAGTGGTACTCCTGTAATAAACTCAAATGGAGAGGCAATTTGACCACTGAGGAGATGGCTCTCATGCAGGAAATAGTGGGTAACAAGACTATCAGTGTTATGAAGCCAGATAAGCAAGGGGAAATCACAACTATGGAAGTAATTGACTATGTTAGCAAAATGTTCACACATCTGAATGAGTTACAATACACTAGAGTGTCCATGAACAAAATCCAAGCAGCTTGTGGAAGAATTGATGTGTATTTGTATGGGCTATCAATGGATGGGTTGATCAACAATGATGTGTACAAGTTTTTGAAAGCTGAACATCCTATTGTACCCAATATTTTTGGGATACCAAAGGTACACAAAAACACCCAAGATCCATCCTTAGGCCTATCATGGCTGCTGGTGGATCTTAGACACACCCCTTGGCCATACTTAACTGAGGTCCCAGTTTAAACATATCCTCAGGCATTCCTGGGATTTTTGGGGAAGTATACAAAAAAAGTACTTTCACACTGAACGGTTCTTAGTAACCATAGATGTTACAGAGTTATTTTCATGCATCCTTAATGATACAGGATGTGAATATTTTAGAGAGTTCCTTTCTACCAATAGTAATCTGTGTAATGATATGGTCAACATGATGTGTGAATTCATGGACATCATTCTAAACAATGACTTCATATTCTTCAAAGGAGAATATTTCAAACAGATTACTAATTCATTGACTATATTAATAGTTACACCACTTTTCTGAAATTCACACATTTTTCTGTAACGCATTAATTTTTAGATATGACTAAGTAAATATTTTGATTTTGGAATTTTTAAACCTAAGCTATATCTATATATATATATATGAATGCAAGTGAAAAAAAAGGTTTAAATAATGACACCTCTATAACCTGTTTATTAAATTTAAGGGCAGCTAAACTGTAACCTAGTGTTGGAGTGGTTACCCCTGTAGGGTGTTGTTTTTAGCACTAATAAATTACTCACACAGTTTCAGTATGCAATACTTAATTATGTGGTTTAGAAAGAACTAAGATTAAGTTATACATTTCTTGTATTCCCATCAATGTATTTTAATTATGGCACGTGACTTTAAGGAACAGGAAAATGCTTATTTTAACTTGCTCAGTGTTCACTGATTGTATCATTAACTTATCTCCTATTTAAATGAATATTTGTATGGTATGGTCAGTTCTGATGAAGTCTTTACTGGCAAGAATGAAAGCGCTTAACGCATTTTTATGCTTTGTGCTATAGAGCTCTCGACTGACTTCAGCCCTGTCACTTGGTTATTTGTTTTTTTTGTTTCGTGGATATTTGTTACTATTCAATAATTAGACAATTAATATTAATTTCTCTCATTTTTTTGTGTTAATATGTTATGCTCATGTAATAAATATTTAAAAATAATGTAAATAAGTTAATGTATAGATGTTTTTACCATACAATTATAAATGTGCTTCATGTGTAACTTAAATGTGGAGCTTTTCTCCCCGTGCTTCCTCTGAAAATGGGTTTTACCCAGTCGGGCTTTTCCCATTCAAAAAGACAAATACATAAATAAATAAAATATAATGTATACCTGAAAGGGAGGTGCAACTATTGTGCACAATGCTAAATGTAAAATGAAAATAAGCATTACATTTAAGGTACTGACTGATTAGAAATATTAAAATTTGTTAAAGGTACAGAGATCTTTGCTTTACACATACATCTTTAACATTTTTTCAATCCACATTGAAAGCTAAAACAATTAACCAAAGACCTTGCATTAAATGTACCACTTAGTCACTGATTAAGACTAGAGACACGTGAATAAAATGACCTCTACTATGTGCTCCTTATCCTTTATGGTTTACATTCCTCACATTACACTGGAAACCTCAGCCTAGGTCAGTACAGTAACCTTCAGAGGTACACTGCGAAATCATTGACAAAATTAGGTTTCTGACATACAGAAACAGACACGTCTCTCCTACAAATGTGGCAAAAGGGAATACTTCTGAATCAAAGACATGTTTGGGGACTGCACAAGCTTCTTGGAATGATACACAGATATTCCTGTTCATTTCCATCACTTGAGTTAATGAGCAAAGATTTCATAGTGCCACTGTTTTTGGAATGTTGTCATGTCACTGAATTTCAGATGGTGACCACATCACTGAATTTCATGAAAGAAGAGTCTGACAATCAGTGGCACTGTGTGTGTACTGTAAAATATCAACAATTACATTATACATACATTAGTGAGCAACAGAAAAAAATATCTATCACTGGAGTGCATCTAGGTAAAAACTTATCCCAGACTTAATACATAAATTATTTTATTGAAAAATTTTATCTTGAACATTTTTCATATAAACGTCTCTTTAATTATAAGAAGCTGGAAGTGCAGTAGTGGTGAAAACTTCAGGCAAAACTTAGAATACTGTCCCTATGTTTCAAACTTGCTTCCAAAATTCATGCAGCAGTGCAAAGGGCTTTTGGATTTAGCCATCGTGTACAGTTCTCTTACATTTTTGCACACAACAGCTGAGGTAATGTTTGGAGCTTGCAAATGCTGTAGGTTGCTAATACAGCCATAACCTTCAAGACCATCACGTTCACTGTCAAGAGACAGCATCAAATCTTAGCTGTTCTCAACATTTCAAGTGCTGTTTCAGGCTCAAGTTACGAAACACAGACTCAGAGACAACTTTTATTTTTCGCAATACATTTTTGCAACAGAAAACATATTCGTCTTCTATTTTGGCTTTATAGGCATTGTCACTGTGAGAACCTGGAATATGAAGAGAAAAAAATAGACAAATTTAGTTTTCTTAACATTGACATAGTTGTGTAAATTTAGCATTATATACATTTAGTTCTCAAAAAGATGAAAAATCAATATCTGATATCATAAACTGCACGCAATTTGGTCAGTAAGTATATGGAGTAAGAAAATGCTTTTCAAGACTCAGAACTACTCAGATTAAGCAAAGTATTGCTTACCAAGTTACGTCAGCTGTACCTGTAAGACTGGGAACAAGGGAGAAACTGTCAGGAAAGCCATCATACAGTTACTAAATTTGCTCTTTTGGTCTGTTTACACTGGAATGTCAAATGACAGCCAGCTCTTGAAGGTACTCATGCAGATGTGGATAGTGGACAGCCTGTAAATAGACTACAAAAAAGCAGGCAAAGAACACAAGAGTCTGCACTGAAAAACAGAATAAGAACCAAATGAGCTACCTCCTACAATGTTAGCATGTTAGCAGGACGTCTGGTAAAACACTGACATAACTTCTACTCCAAAACAATAAATGGAGCAAGGCTGTAGGAATGGCTTTAGACTGCAATGGTTTATATATCTATTTAGCTGACATTTGTTAGTCAGGTGGAATGCACTAGATCATGGACCTGTTTTGCCCATGCCCTGTGCCAAAGGCAAACTCAACAATTCACAGAAAATAGATTTGGAATGGATATAAGCAGTATGCATGCATGCACCTATTTATTTTGTTGATCTGTCTAGGGTTGAGTGTGACTAAAGTAGGCCCCCTTTCAGCAGTGGCTAGGGGAGAAAAGCCCTTACAGTGACATGCATAGAAGTAGCTGAAAATACAATACATGAAAAAGAAACAAAATGGTTCTGTATGCATATCATGATAATATTGAAGACTTGTAAGTAAATTCAAGCAAAAACAAAAAAAATATTAATAGAAACATTTGTCAAATATACTAGATAAGCGAGTTCCTACACAGTAAGCAGTAAAAGGCTACAGATGACATTTGTTTAGGGGATATGCAGTAATTAATACGCATCTATATTTACAAGAAAGCATCAAGGGAGAATGCCAACAATGGATGGGACAGCAGGTATGGCTGTTGATGCTGGATAGATGGAAGAATGACTCAGAAAGGAACAGCCAATGAAAGTACAGCTGTGTTAGGAACTTGCCATAATTGCAGATGTTCAAGTTTATTCACTGTTGCAGTCATAATCAATGGGATAGCTACCAAATAGTCCACAACTGGCCTGACCTCTAGAGCTGTAACCCACCCACAGTGGCTTTATCTGACTTCCCCCACTGGGTGTTATGAAAAGGTCACTGGCTGATGTCACCTTTAGATCTTTCTTGCCATGGCCAGGAAAGAAGCTTGGCCCAGGTGCCAGAGCACAGGTGGCACCAACAGAAAAGGGGGTTAAGCCCTTGACCACATGGCCCATCCATGAGGCTCCACTCCATCTCTGTGGGAATTATGGAGTTCAAGGAGGAAGGGAGTTTTGTTAGGCAGATGATGGGGATACTGAGGAAAAAGAAAGTAAAGGGTGCCCACCAGAACCTTGGAATGGTCAAAAAGGGTGAGAAACAGAGTGATAGGAGAACATGAACTGCAACAGTGAGTGCACAGTGGTACTTACAACTATGATACATTCATAAAATTGACTATGTTTATTGTACTCTTCACTGGTGCAATCATAATAAGTGATCATGACCACTTGCTTTCATCCAGCTACAACCTCAACTGGATGCAACTTAATGAATCATATCATTCACTGGTGCAGTCATAGTAAGTGAACTCCCATATAACACTGGACAAGTAAGTGGCTATTCCTGAGAGTGTTTGTTAAGAATCCTGACCTTGTAGTCTGGTAGCATGCCAGAGGCAAACCGGTTACAATGCTTTCAGAATTTGCAGACTGAGGACCAAGTCAACACTTCCTCAACTGCTTTGGTACTAACTCCTCTAAGAAATGCTATGATTTGATCCTAATCCCTCTAAGAAATGCTATGATTTGGTCCCAATTCCTCTAAGAAATGCTACGGTGGCTGCTAATGCTGTAGCTGATGGGCTTTTATATGCCCTGGCACTGACTTTCCAAATGCAGAATAACAAAAGCAAACAATGCAAAAGTCATTTAAATAGGGTCTGTTTGTTCACAGGATTTCACTCCCTTCTTTGAGCAAATGACGCAAAACAAGTTAATCTGATTATCTTATCTGTACAGGTTTGTCTACAGAGAATCTCAACCGCCCATGCAAAGCCAAAGCATTGCCCATCCACTTCCTCTTATTCTGTGGATTATGGAAAAACACGGAAGGTTTATGGTTTGGTTCAATGACATATTAGTTACAAAATTTGGCAAGTTGAATGGTTTTATGAAGGGACAGCCAATCCTTCTGAAAAACAGAAAAGGCTCCTTGCACATAATTGCTTGCGATTCTGAGATCCTGGTAACAGATGACCCGACCATCAACAGCAAGGAAACTAGTGTTAGCTTCTCCAAAACACAGCTGCATGCCTATGGATGGTGTAATCACCTTTCTGTGTGGTCCATGGTACAGGACTTCTTTCAAGAAATGTTTCACTGGTAATTTAGAATACCATCTTTAAAGATGCACAAGATAGGTTTTGTAGAGGTCTGACAGGTCATTCAGGACCAGTGACACACTGGCTGTATTTGGGTCCTGGTTCCTGCAAAGGCAACAGAAGGAGAGCTTTTCACTTTACTATATGCGAGTTCTTTGCGTCTGATTTCTTAGTCTCCTTCAAAATACTTAGCGAATCATCCAAAAAAAAAGAAGTTATGGACTCACCATAACGTTCCATGTTTGTAGTCCATCTCACCCTTCATTCTTACATATGGGATTGGAGCCGATCCTCGGCTCCGACTCAGCCGATTTACAAGCGGGAAGTCTTATAGTTGGCTCGTGGCTAGGTAGGTATCCCATAGTGCACCAGTACAATCCCCAGATCTTGTTTGCTGCTAACTAGGAAAGATAACAACTATACCAAAGAAGCCAATACTAAAAGGTCTCCATAAAAAGGATAATAATATTTTCCTGTCTCCAGGTACTTCCAGGCTGGGGGTAGGAGGTGGGTTCCTGAGAATTAAGGGTGAGATGGACTACAAACACGGAATGTTATGGTGAGTAAATAATTTCTTTATGTTCTGTAGTCCTATCTCACCTTCATTCTTACATATGGGAGAGTGTCCCTAGCGCCTTATTCTTGGGTGGCTCAAGGAAAAATACTCCTGAGTACCGTGGAACCAAATGAATCTCTACCCCTGGAGGTTAAATCCAATTTGTAATGAGTAATAAAAGTGTGAGGGGTAGCCCACGTAGCTGCTGCACAATATTATCAAGTGGGACCCTGGCTTGAAAGGCTGCAGAGGTAGACTGAGATCTGGTAGAATGAGCCTTGATTTTTAAAGGGTAAAGGTCTACCCTCAGAATTGTAAACATAAGCTATACAGCTAGAAATCCAATTTGAGAGTGTCACTTTGGAAACTGGTAAACCTGACCTGGATTCAGAGAAGGAAATGAATAATTGATCTGATTTCTTTAGTCCGGTGCAAATAAAAATGCAATTGTCTATGGACAACCAGCTGATGAAACCTGTATTCAGCTGCATTTGAATGATTTGGAAAGAACACCGGAAGCTCCATGGATTGATTCAAAGTGGCATGGGAACAGACCTTGGGGACAAAGGAGGGATTAGTAAGAAGGGACACCTTGTCCTTGTGAAAAATCAGATAAGGAGGTTTAACAGACTATGCTTGCAACTCTGACACCCATCTGGCTGACGTGATAGCTACCAGAAACAAAGTCTTCCAAGACAGGAATTTCAAAGATGAATGGGAAGGCTCAAAGGGTGGAGAAGTCAATTTGGACAACCCAAAATTTAAATCCCATGAAGCAACAGGTTCTTGATAGGGGGGGGGGGTCTCAACAAAGTAGCATCTTAAAGGAAGGTTTTGCACAGCTTATGTGACATCAGATTCGAATCTTGAAAACCTAGATTCGAATCTTGAAAACCTAGATGAAAGTTTGAAATTGCTGCCAAATGAACTCTGATAGTGGCAGCCGCAGATCCTTGGTGAAAAAGCTCAGACAGGAATTCCAAAACCATTGGAATGGAGGCAGTGTAGGGATCAACATTCAGTCTCTCCCGCCCAGACAGAAAACCTTCTCCATTTGCTAGAATATAGTCTCCTAGTAGAAGGTTTATGAGAAGATGTAAGGATATGAGTCACGGAGGGAGAGAAGTCATGAAGCCTGACTAGGGATGGAACTGGAGCAGCCACGCTGTCAAATTGAGGGTATGTAATGAGGAATGGAGCGAACCTGACATGCGAGTCAACAGGTTTGGAGCTGGGTCCAGGATTCAAGGATCATCCAGAAGAGGAGGCCCGAGGAAGGGGAACCAAACCTGATGAGGCCAGTAAGGAGCAATGGGGATAAGTTTGCTTCCCAGCTGTTTCGCTTTCTGAATAACCTTGGGAATGAAAGGAAAGGGAGGAAAAGCATACAGGAGACCCAGGGGTCAATCGTGAACAAGTGCGTCTCTCGGTGACTCCCCCAGAGGGGGGATGAGGGAGAAGTAGCTGCTACATTTGGCATTGATTAGACTGGCAAAGAGTTCGCAGCGAGGCTGCCCGCATCTGTGGAAAATTTGTTCCGCTGTTTCCTGTTTCAGAAACGACTCGTGAGGCATAAAGATTGCCCTGCTGAGCTTGTCAGCTATCATACTGGTTGTCCCTGGAATGTGCGTTGCCACCAGAAAACACTGGGAAGCTATCGCCCATTTCCAAACTTGCATGGCCTCTCGACAGAGTGGGTAAGATCTGGTTCCACGCTGTTTGTTGATATACCATACCACCGACATGCTGTCTGATTGTATTGCAATAGTCCCCAGAGGCAGAAGGTCGTGGAGTGCTTGCAATGCCAGGAGCACTGCCCTCATCTCTACAACGTTGATATACAGGTGAGCCTCGTGATCTTGCCATGTGTCTTGGACAGTCCTGCCAAGATAATGGCCCCCCCCCATCTGTGAGGCAGTAGCAACGGGTTGGTGAGGGACAAATGAGGCGCCCATCGTTAACTGATTGGGTAGTGTCCACCAAAGGAGGTCCTTCCTGCAAGACTCTGTCAGCAGAATGTGATGAGATAACAGGAGGTGCTGAAAGGACCACTGGGATGACAGAAGCCACTGAAGAATTCTCATGTGAAACCTGGCTAGGGCACTAGTAATATAGTAGAAGCCATGGTGCCTAGAAGTTGCAGAATAATCTTGGCTTTGACCTTTTGTAAGGGAAGAAGACGCCGAATTTGAAGAACCAGATTCTGTGCCCTTTCGGCAGGAAGATGAGCCAACATGTACTACTATGTTTATCTCTGCACCTATAAAAATCACAGATTGAGAGGGCAATAAGGCAGATTTTTCCTAATTTATAGAAATTCCCAGCTGGGCACAAAGCTGAAGAGTAGCGCCCCTGATCTGAAGAAGTAGATGCCTGGTGAGGGCAGTCAAGAGCCAGTCGTCCAGATATGGAAACACCTGGAATCTTCAACGTCTCAAGTCAGCTGTCACTACTGCCATACATTTGATGAACACCCTAGGGGCTGTGGTGAGACCAAAGGGCAGAGCACGAAACTGGTAATGCCTGGCTCCCAGCCGGAAGCTTATGTGACTCCTCAACACCCTGTCCATCTTTATGTAGTAATAGGCGTCTTGGAGAGCTATTGAGCACATCCAATTGTCTTTCCCTAATAATGGGTGTATAGACTGTAGTGTTACCATCCGGAACTTGTCCTTCTTTACTGAATCGTTCAATCTGCTGTCCAGAATAGGCCTCCAGTCCCCTGTATGTTTTGGTACTAAAAAGAACCTGGAGTAAGTTCCGGATCTTATTTGGTCTGCTGGGACGGGTTGGATGACTCTGACAGCAACTTGTTGACCTCCACAGTTGCCTGATGCCTGTGACTGTGGAACATCCGGGATCTTCTTGGGAACAACAGGTGCAAGAGAAAAGGGTATGACATAACCTCTGGTAATAATTCTTTGTACTCACTTGTCTTGAGTGATACCCAGCCAGGCTTCTGGGTACAAAGAAATGCGGCCCCCGACCGGCCCCAGAGAAGCACAGTCGGGCCCCACATCAGGAGCGCTGGTAAGGCCGGCCCTGAAAGGAATCGCGACCTCCCTGGTTTTGTGGACCGCCCCTGCCTCTAGGGCGATGTCTACCATTTCCTCTTCTGCCTCTGATGGAGGAGTCACCCTGTGCATCCTGGAAAAACCTCTGTGACTTCTCGAACCACATTTTACTGCCCCTCTGACCCTTAGGGGAGGGAACAGTAAAACGTACTCTCACGGCAGAGAGTGTTTTTCTTCTTGCTCATACAGGGTGAGAGTGTCCGTTACCTTGGATCCAAACAAGGAGGAACCGAAGGGGGCATTGGTACAGGTAAACTTGAATGGTTCCGCAAAGTTACACAAACGCATCTAGGAATGATGCCTCAGGGAAATTCCTAAACCTGCTGCTCTACTCGCTCCATCTGCTGCATACGAAATAAGCTGCATGGAAGAATTGACGATAGAGTTCAAGGTGGACAACTGGGCAAAAACCTTGTCAGGGACTCCCTCAGTACATGTACCTTGTAGAGAATCTTCTAGCTCTTTAAGGAGATCTCTCTGAAGTCTTGTGAAGTAATGTAGTTCAACAATCTGAGGGTAAATCCCGCTGAACTAAAGATACACTTCCCGTATATATCCATCATTCGAGACTCCCTATTCGGTGGATGAAAAGAAGTCGCCTCAGCTAGCTCCCTTCTTAGTGGCCGCCGCCACCACCATGGCATCTACGGAAATCCCTTTAGACAAAAAATCTTTTTCAGGAGGGACAGAACTTCTTCGGTCTCCTGGGGACTGGCTCAACGGCATCAGGAGTATCTCACACCTTTCGATTAACTAGCTCCATCAGTTCGTCAAAAGGTGGAGACACCCAAGAAGCTGAAGGTTGAGACCCAAAAGCCTTCAGGTACACCGACTCAGAAGGGGTGACAGAGGGTCAGCTGCACCTCTGCTTAAGGATTTCCAGAATGTCTATGAAGGAGACATCATCAGAGGACGACTTGGGGGGGCCCTTCCGACTCTTCGAGGTCAGTGTCAGAGGTCAGAGCCTCATCCTGGGAGTCTACATGCTTCTTACATGTTCTCTTCCGTGGGGGCTCCTCAGAAGAACATTCCAGGGAGGTCTCTGAAGAGTGGGGGCCACCAGCTGGTGGCTCCTGAGGCTGAGGGTCTCTGCTGTCCATGGAGGGGGAAGGAGCAGAGTCAGAAGTAGATGCTTCCAAACAAGTATTTGTGGTATCCCCTTCAGTCACTCTGAAGTTATCAGCTGAGGTTTCCCCTCAAAATCTGGAGCAGACATTTGTAGCGCCTCGGAGGATGTGCAAGAAGTCAGATCCATGCCTGCCTTCAACAGGGTTGCGGCACAAGAATCTGGGTGATGCTCTGGGCTTTCACCAGCCTTGCATGATATGTTTAGGGGAGGAGGGATAGAAGCAGAATCAAACTCAAGTTTCTTGGCCTTTTTTTGGCAGTTGGCTGACGTTTTAGATGGGAAGATTCCATCATAGCATCTTGAGCCAACAATTTAATATGCTGATTCTCCAGGTAAATGGACAAGGATGAGAGACGAATATGTGGGGTCTTAGGGACAAATAGCTGACAGACAGAACACTGCAAATGGTCATGAGAAGCAATGAAACAGAAAAGACACTGCCTGTGATGATCTTGATCAGGAATATGCCTCCCACACTGACATTTTCCCTTTCTGGATGACATGTAAATTCATAAAAATTGAAAGAGAAAAGACAAGAATAAACCCCAATGGGGCCACTTATCTGAAACACAGCTTGGTAGCTAGGACAGAAGAAGGCAATTTCAGACCGATGATCAATGATGGTGTTCGGATTAGTGGCAAAGAAGTTCTGAGGTATGTACATCCGTACGTCACCTTTTTGCCCCACACCTTCAGCTGGGATCATATGTGTGACGCACAATGTCTATAAAATCCTAAGGCTTTGGTACACTGGCCAGATGTTGGGATATCCTTGTTAGGAAATTCCTTTTGCCAAGAATACTGCAACAGTGGTTTGGAAGGACGTTGGATTGTACACACCTACCATGTGACATCTGCATACAAGTGCTGTTGGCAAACAAAATACATATCTGAAATATAGTGCCATTTTGTCTGATTTTCTGCATAAACATGTAATATGTTTTATACTGAACAAAGATTATTGCTGCAACCAAGACAGTTTCCAGAAGCACTTGTACTGAATCAAACATTCTACACCACAGGTGCATACCATATGCACAATTTTACATTTAAACCGTATACTGTATACTGTTGCACTTTTCATGTACAGTTTTCTTGAAACAGTTTTATTTATTTTTTTTTTTGTTTGTTTTTGTTTTTCACTGTTCTAGTGCAATTTCCTTTCTGTCTGTTTACTGTAAATAGCATTAACCACAGGCTGGCAGATTACCTCCTGCTTCTGGAGAGTGTGTGCTCCCTGTACACCCCTCTCACTCCAGTTCCACTGCCCTGACTTCTTACCTCTGCACGTTCATCACCACACCTACAAATCCCCCATTAAGCATGCCCAATTAAATTAACCATGCAGCTTAATACTAACCCATCCCCCTCTTTTTTCAATGTTTTAATATATTTTAATTAATTATAAATTTAGGGGTGTCCTAGCATTTATAAACTCATACTTGCCCTTCCCCAATCCCCAAAATCTAATAAATACTCCAACTGAAACTGATGATCTCTCATTTTTTTCTCCCCTTTTAACAATATTCACATGCTTCTAGTGAAAAATGTGAACAGCCCTGAATGAAAACGTGCCTCCTCATACTGCCACTGCTGCAGTTACAATACTAAGAATTACCCTTCGATTGCTGCTATTCACACTTACAAAAGATACAGTAATTTAGGCCATCTTCCCACTAGTTACAAAAAATCATCAAAATAATCCCAATACTCAAATGGCTTAGCTATATCTGGCTTGATACAGTTTTGTAACATACTTTTGAAATATCTGCCTCTTATTTCTAGTAGATGAAAATACCTCTTGGACACTACCTATCACTGTTACAATACACTGTCTACACGCCAAGGTATAGCCCAATCCTAACACCGTTTTTACTTCTATGTACAGGCGACGTAGAGCTAAACCTTGGCCCATAACTGTCTCTAAATAATATAACACCCTACCCTGCACATGCTAAGAAATGTAAAAATGATTTACGTCACAACATGCAACAGGGCCACAAATAATGCACATGAACACATGCAACAGAGCTGCCCAGTTACAGCCATTGATGCAACAACACAAATTAGATGTACAGTGGATATACAAAGG
>NC_056751.1:685442776-685537776 GCF_019279795.1 Protopterus annectens
CTACATGAAAAGAGACATAGAGGAGCTCTCTGATTATGTAGCCCAGGCACGTATGACCCTAACCCTGAGCAGTATCCTTCCTTCACCAAGAATGATGCCACAATATAGAGACAAGATGATCAGCTTTAACAATTGGCTTAATGTCTGGTGTCATTCAAAGGGGATCCAGTGTCTGTCTGCCTGGGATGACATGCTTGACAAGCCACGCTGCTTCGCAAGGGACGGCTTGCACCTGTCACCCTGGGATTCGGATATTGGCTAAGGCTCTTGCCACCCCATAGTGCCTTTTTAGGCAAGGCTCAAATTCTAAACCTACCACCCTACAAAAAAAAATGGGAAGAAACTGAGGGTAATGCTGCTCAATGCCAGAAGTCTAAATCTCAAAATGCACGCACTCGAGGCCCTTCTCAGTATGGAGAACATCGATGTCTGTGCTGTAACTGAAACCTGGTTCAAGGCTCCTGAGAGCACCCCGGCACTATTAGGTTTTACCTCATATCATGCGTTCCGGCCCCAAAACCCGGACCACACCACAAAAGGAGGGGGTGTATCCATATTCATAAAGGATACCCACACCTCCAGGTTGGTGGCAACGCACGAAGCTTTGGAAACCATCCAGGTGCAACTAACCATAGGCAAAACTGCTCTACAAATTGTAGCATGCTACAGGCCACCCTCTCAAACTCAGGAACCCCACACAGCCTTCCTGAAGACACTGGAGGGTATAAATGTATCTCCAAACACCATCATATTGGGTGACTTCAACTACCCGAATATAGACTGGGAACATTACTCAAGCCCTAACTTTCTAGCCCAACGGTTCCTGGAATTCATAAATTCAAATGCCATGGAACAGCTAGTCACTGTTCCCACGAGAGGAGAAAATATACTAGATCTCATTGTCACAAACATGGGGACAAAATGCTCCACACCGAAGTATATCCCTCATTGGTGAGATCTGATCATAAACTAATCTCACTGGAAATCCACATCCCGCCCCACCCCAAACAAAAAGACCATAGTGAAGAACTTCTCTAAAGCAAACTTCACACTACTCAAGACTGGTGTGGTATCCTTCAAGGCCCCTGAGCCAGTGGAAACCACAACCCAAGCTGGAAGCCCTTACAAATGCCTTCTATGAACACCTCCAGGACTGCATGGATCAGGCAATCCCAAATAAAACCAAGACTCTTTCCACAAAGGGCAAACGTCCAGTCTGGTGGACCCCAGCCATTAACAAACTTTACAATAAGAGGAGAAAGCTATTACATGATAGAACAAAATCCATAAAAGGGAAGTCACCCTGATCATTATTAGTAAAAATACGAGCACTCATAAAATCAACTAAGGCCAATTTTGAGAGAAAAATTGCCATGGATTCAAAGGACAATCATAAGGCCTTTTTCAGCTATGTTAGGAACCTGGGTGGAAACTCCCAGATATGCTCAGAATTAGTCCAAAATGATACAAAAATCACTGAACCCACAGACATTGCCAACATACTGGCAGACAGGTTCAGTGCAAACTTCACCCCTCTCCCTAAAGGAGAGAGAACTATCCCAGCCGAGTGTAGCCTCCCGGACATCTCAAATGCGCAGGTGAAAGCTGCTCTCTAAAGCTAAAAACACAGCATCAATGGGACCGGATGGTGTCCCCGGCTGTGTGCTACACGAGCTAAATGAGGAATTAAACCCGCACATAAGGCAGCTGTTTAATCTCAGCCTTACCACAGGATACATGCCCAAGGAGTGGCGTGACGGCAACTGTTGTCCCACTCCACAAAGGCGGCGCCTCTACGGACCCTGGTAATTACCGCCCCATAAGCTTAACAAGTCTAGTCTGCAAAGCTATGGAGAGGATCATAATGGAGCTCATAAACAAAGATATAGGGACTTGCAGACATTGGACCCAACCCAGTTTGGCTTTGTCAAGGGAAGATCATGCCTTTTGAACTTGGTCGACTTCTTGAAACAGTCACCAAGGCCATTGATGAGGAAAGGCAGTCCATACAGCCTACCTTGACCTTGCAAAGGCTTTGACACAATACCCCACTCGGGTATTGTAGAAAAACTTACCAGCTTAAATGTAAACCCATATGTCACAAGATGGGTTGCAAACTGGCTTAAGGACAGAACCCACAGGGTTAGAGTTGCTGGCGCTGTGTCAGACTCCAAGCCGGTCACAAGTGGTGTCCCACAGGGCTCGGTCCTTGGCCCCTATTGTTTGGCATCTACTTCTCAGAAGTACAGGCCAACATAGGAGGACTTTGGCTGACAAAGTTTGCAGACGACTGCAAACTGGGCCATAGTGGAAAGTGCATCAGACATGGATATCCTTCAGAAGGGACTCACGGAAACAGATAGCTGGTGCCAGAGCCATGGCCTGAAGTTAAACGCCAAAAAATGTATAGTCATACCCTTCGGGAAAAACAAGGTAACCCCAAGCTACCATATAGGTGGCAATCCACTAAGCACAGAAGAGGTTATCAGGGACCTGGGGACCCAGGTTGACAGTGGCCTTTTTTTGACACTCACATTGCTAAAGTGGTTAGAAAGACCTTCTACATTGCCCACCTGATCATGAAGGGATTCACATCCAGATCTAGTGAGGTTATTGTTCCCCTGTACTCTTCACTTGTCAGACCAATGATCGAGTACAATGCCCCATTCGGGATGTATCACACCCGACATCTGCAGCAATTGGAGAGACCCCAAAAGTTCCTCACCAAAAGGATAAAGGGACTCCAAAATCTGTCATATGCTGCCAGATTGAAGAAACTCCAGCTCTATTCAGTCGCATACCGTCTGCTCAGAAGTGACATGTGCCTGACATACAAGGCCATGTCCAACCCGGAATTAATGGACATGCTCCACCTCAAAAAATCCAAATCCACCAAAACCACTAGAGCAAGCGACTTAAACCTTAGCACGGATATAAATAGGACGTGCTGGAGGGATAGATTTATCACTCAGAGACTCCCTATGCTGTGGAATAAAATCCCGGTCCATGTGAGGCAGAGCACCTCGCTGACTCTGTTCAAGAGAAATCCAGACCTGTGGATGGGAGATCGTAGGTTTACCCTGGGAATCATCTCTGTGTCACTGCTGGACAGAGGCACAACAAACTAATGGGCACAGTATTTTTTCATATAAGGGGTGGCGTAAGCCACAAAAATTTGGGCTAGGCTTATAAATGCCTTAGGGCAGATAGCCTAGTATAAACCTATGAACCTATGAATTATAAAAACTTTATATCAGAAGTAGGGGCTGGCTCAAAAGGAGGCAGGGTGAGTTTTTTCCAAGACATAGTTGAGGTCCCATGCAGGCATTGGTGATCTCCTTGGAGGCCTTAAATTTTTGGCTCCTTTGAGGTACTGCTTTAACAAGGGATGAGAAAAGATTGGTGGCTCTGTATTGTAATGAGCCGAAATGGCAGAGGCATGAATTTTAATAGATGAAAAAGATAGGCCTTTGTCCAGCATCTCAGTTAAATATTGCAAAATCTGAGGAATATTTGGCACAGCTGTATCAGTTCCTTGTGCCTGGTTCCAAGCACAGAATCTCTTCCATTTTCCAGCATAAGATTTTCTAGTACCAGGCCTTCTGGCTTCCAAAATGACATCCATCACAGCTTTACTGAGAGGTGTGTTTTGCATGACTACATTATCCGCCATGCTGCCAGGTTTAAAGTCCCGAGTTGGCTGTGCAGGATCAGATTGTTTTGCTGGGACAGTAGATGAGATATTTGAGGTAAGGCCCAAGCTGGGCATTGAGACAAGTTCCTTAGTACTGGATACCAGTACTGGCGGGGCCAGTCTGGGGCAATCAGTATCATCTTTCTCCTGTCTGACCTTTAGGAGTACCTTGGGGAGGAGAGGCAGTTGGGGAAAGGCATATACTGATAGGTTTTTCCAGCTGAAAGATAGGGCATCCACTTTCCATGCTTGTCTGTGATAAATCCTTGTGCAGAATCTTTTTAGTTGGTAGTTGTGAGGGGAGGCTAATAGATCTATGTCCAGGTATCCCCATTTCCATGTTATCATGCTGAAGACTTGTGGATCCAGCTGCCACTTGTGGGGATCCATGAGGTTTCTGCTTAGTTCGTCTGCCAGAGTATTTTTCCTTCCTGGCAGGAATTGTGCCTGCAGATGTACTTGGTAAGTCAATGCTATGTCCCACAAAGTCATGGCTAGTCTGCAAAGGGGGTAAGAATGTGTGTCCCTCTGCTTGTTTATATACCACATGACCATGGTGTTGTCTGTCTTTATCAGTAGTTGTCCCGGATGAAGTAGGTCCTTGAAGGCTGTCAGGGCATTTTGAACAGCTAGCATCTCTTTTTGATTGATATGTAGATGCATTTGGTTTGAGGTCCATGTTCCCTGAATGCATCTTCCTGCCATGTGGGCCCCCCAGGCATAATCTGATGCATCTGTTGTTAGTGTCTGCCTGGCTGGGGGTAATGTGAATGGCTGTCCCTTGTTTTGGTGACAAGCCTTTGCCCACCATCAAAACTCTTGTTGCAGACAGGGAATGAGAGTAAATAGAAGTTATGTACTCACCATAACGTTCCATGTGAGTTGTTTATCTCGCCTTTATTCTCACTGATGGGTTCGGAGCCGATCCTCGGCTCCGACACGGCCGATAGCAAAGCTCAAGGTTTGCCAGTAGCTCGAGACCAAGCTCCTTATCCCACAATGCACTGCTGGAATTTCCTCAGATCTTGTTTGCTGCGAGTAACAGTATATACATATATATATATATATATATATATATATATATATATATATATATATATATATATATATACCCATTTATTTATTTCTACCAAGAACACTTCCCAAAGGGGAAGAAGAAATATTGAATAACCAGGATGGCACTAGCTTCTAAGTCAACAGTCAGCCAGGAGTGGGAAGGAGGGAGGGACGTGAGAATAAAGGCGAGATAAACAACTCACATGGAACGTTATGGTAAGTACATAACTTCTATATGTGAAGTTGTTAAATCTCGCCGTTTATTCTCACTGATGGGTAGCGTCCCTAGCACCCTGAATCCTGGGTGGCTCATGGGAGTATGTTCTTCAGTACTGTAGAACCAAAGGAAGACCTGTCCCTTGAAGCCTTATCCACTTTGTAATGCGTGATAAAGGTATAAGGCTTAGATCAAGTGGCTGCAGCGCATATATTGTCAAGGGGCAATTTAGCTTGAAAAGCAGAAAACGTAGAGATGGCTCTGGTAGAATGAGCCTTAGGTTTGTATGTTAATGGCATGCTCGCATTTTCATAAACAAAGGATATACAATCGGATAACCATTTAGATAAAATGGTTTTAGCTACTGGATTGCCTTTTCTTGCTTCTGAGAAGGATACAAAAAGTTTACCTGATTTTCTAATATCATTAGTTCTGTCAAGATAAAATCTGAGCTGTCTGTGAACATCAAGTTTGTGCAGCATGTATTCCAATTTGCTATAGTGGTTGGGAAAAAGACTGGCAGCTCAATGACCTGATTGATATTTGATTCAGAACAGACTTTAGGTAAAAATGAGGGGTTTGTTCTGAGAGATAATCTATCAGCAAGGAAAATCATGTAAGGTGGTCTGATAGATAATGCTTGAAGTTCTGACACTCTGTGGGCAGAAGTAATGGCCACAGACAACCCTCTCCTCTTACCTCTAGACACAAACACTTGTGAGAGATGCAAATACACAGCCAGACTGGAGGCTAAGCGCTCTCAACCCATGACTGTAACAGATAGTCAAGAGGAGAAGAGACACACTAGCATCACACCACCAGTCGCACATGGAACTACAAAACAAGCACCGGCAAAACATACACATAAATACACAAAAATATATTCGGAGGCACTAGGTACAAATCTGAAAAAGAAACAGTGCCCTCCAAAGCAGACAAGCAAGCAACCTGCACCTCCAAACATAAGCCAGAAAACACATAATTCACCTCAGCAGTGTGCCTCACGACAGCCCCTAAGGCAAAACACCATACCCAACACGCTAGTAATAGGAGAGACTATAGTAAGGCACACAGATGTTCCACTCGCCAGGCTGAACAAGGAGAAGGTTACTGTCAGCTGCCTGTCTGGTGCTAGGATCCGCCACATAACACAGACACTTAGGTCACTCCAGAACAAGTACAAGTATGACGCTGTCATTGTACATGCTGGTGTGAATGACCTAAGATGCACCTCCCTGGACTACATGAAAAGAGACATCGAGGAGCTCTCTGATCATGTAGCCCAAGCTGGTATGACCCTGACCTTGAGTAGCATACTACCTTCACCTAGAATGATACCACAATACAAAGACAAAATGATCAATTTCAACAACTGGTTAAGCTTCTGGTGTCATTCTAAGGGGATCCAGTGTCTGTCTGCCTGGGATGACATAATAGACAAGCCTCGCTGTTTCGCCAGAGATGGTTTGCACCTCTCACCCCTAGGCTTTTGAATACTGGCCAAGGCTCTTGCCGTCCCCATAGTGCCTTTTTCAGGCAAGGCTCAAAGGACAAACCAACCACCGTAACCAGCACAGGTAACCAAAAACTAAGGGTAATGCTACTCAACACCAGAAGTCTCAACCTCAAAATGCACGCACTCGAGGCACTCCTCAGTATGGAGAAAATCGATGTTTGTGCAGTGACGGAAACCTGGGTCAAGGCTCCAGAGAGCACCCCAGCCCTACCAGGTTACAATTCATATCATACCTTCTGGCCTCAGTTACCGGATCACAGTACAAAGGGCGGAGGTATATCCATATTCATCAAGGATACCCACATCTCCAGGTTAGTGGTGCAGCATGATGCCCCAGAGGTCATCCATGCGCAACTATCAGCAGGCAAAACCACATTTCAAGTCGTAGCCTGTTATAGATCACCCACCATGTCCCAAGATGCTCACTCAGCATTCCTTGAGGCATTGGAAAATATAAAGGTCCTACCTAACACCATAATTTTGGGTGATTTAATCTACCCTGATATAGACTGGGTGAACTACCAAAGTTCTAACTCCTATGCCCAGCGGTTCATAGAATTTATAAATTCAAATGCCCTTGAGCAACTGGTATGCTCTCCCACTAGAGGGGACAACATATTGGATTTAGTCATCACAAATACGGGCGCCCATTGTACCACACCCGTTATCACTCCCTCTCTGGTCAGATCAGACCACAAACTGATAACCCTAGACATCCTCACCCCTCCACCTCCCCCAGTCAAAGAAACCATCGTAAAAAACCTTTCCAAAGCAAACTTCAAACTACTTGCGTCAGAAGTGGAAAGCTTCACTATTCCCTTGCAGAAGGATAATGATATCCAGGATGCAGAATCCTACACCAAGGCACTTTATATACATCTTCAGGATTGCATGGACTGTGCTATCCCAAATAAAACCAAGACTCCTTCCTCAAGCAAGAAGAAACCAGTCTGGTGGACCCCGGCCATAAGCAAACTATACAATAAAAGGAGGAGACTTATACAAAAAAGGCCAAATCTCAAGTAGAAAAATCTTCCCTGATCAGCTTTAGTAAGAAATTGAGGGCCCTCATCAAGTCAACTAAAGCCAATTTCAAAAAGAAAGTTGCCAAGGATGCTAAGGATAACTATAAGGCCTTCTATGGTTACGTCAAAAACCTAAATGGCAACGCTCAGGTCTGTTCTGAGCTTGTACAAAATGGAACAAAGTACACTGACCCCACTGACATTGTCAACATCTTGGCTGACAAGTTCAGTGCAAATCCCCCCCCCCCCTCCCCACCACCACCACCACCTACAGGGCCTATTACTATTCCAGGGGATTGTCTAACTCCAATTATTACTGATACGTTGATTAATAAGGCTCTATCTAAAGCTAAAAACACTGCCTCTATGGGACCAGATGGTGTCCCAGGCTGTGTCATACGCGAGCTCCAAAATGAATTAACCCTGCATCTAAATACCCTATTCAGTCTCAGCCTCTCGACAGGATATGTGCCCATAGAATGGCACACAGCAATGGTGGTTCCGCTGCACAAGGGTGGGCCCACAACTGACCCTGGGAACTACTGACCAATAAGCCTGACCAGTCTGATCTGTAAGGCAATGGAGCGAATCATTATGGAACTCATAAATGGAGAGATTGGGAACCTCCAAGCACTTGACCCCACACAGTTCAGCTTCGTCAAGTGCAGATCATGCCTCCTGAACCTGGTGGACTTCTTTGAGACAGTTGCTCAGGCTATAGATAAGGGAAAGGAGGTACACACAGCTTACCTTGACCTTGTTAAAGCATTTGACACTATTCCCCATTTGGGTACTATTGATAAACTCACCAACCTGGGCATAAACCCTTACGTCACAAGAGGGATCGCAAACTGGTTCTCAGACAGATCCCACAAAGTAAGAGTAGCGGGATCTATGTCCGAATCCAGACCAGTAACGTGCGGTGTGCCTCAGCGTTCTGTCCTGGGGCCCCTCCTGTTTGGCATATATTTCTCTGAAGTACAGGCAAACACTGAAGGGCTGTGGCTGACCAAGTTTGCGGACGATTGCAAACTGGGTGCTATAACACAGTCTCCGGCCGACATGGACATCCTCCAGAAGGGCCTTAATGAGACTGATGCATGGTGTCAAAGCCATGGTCTCAAGCTAAATGCTAAAAAATGCGTAGTAATCCCCTTTGGAAAAAACAGAGTACCAGCGAACTACCACACAGGAAGTAACCCCCTGAAATCTTAAGTAGTAATAAGGGATCTAGGTACCCAAGTAGATAGTCAGCTTTCCTTTGATAACCATGTTGCCAAGTTGGTTAGAAAATCCTATGTGACCCATCTGATCATGAAAGGGTTCACATCAAGATCTAAGGATGTAATGATGCCCCTCTACTCCTCCCTCATCAGACCCATTATTGAGTACAATGCACCAATTGGTATGTACCTGGCTAGGCATCTCCAGCAGCTGGAGAGACCACAGAGGTACCTCACTAAGAAGATTACTGGCCTCAAACAGCTTCCCTATGCAGCACGACTGAAAAAACTAAGGCTTTTCTCTGTTGCATACTGCCTTCTCAGAGACAATCACTGTCTAACATACAGAGCCATGTCCAACCCAGAACTGTTGAACATGCTCCATCTTAGAAAAATCAAATCCACTCAAGCTACATGCTCTAGGGATATAAACCTCAGCACAACAATGAATAGAACATGCTGGAGGGATAGATTCCCTTCGCAAAGACTTCTTTTGCTATGGAACAAGGTCCCGATCTACATAAGACAGAGCCCCTCACTATCACTTTTCAAGAGGAACCTTGACGACTGGATGGTTAACAGAAAGTTCACACCAGGGATCATACCAACAGCTATACTAGATAGGGGCCAAAGGTACTAGCTGCTAGATCAAGGGCCTAGGGAACTAACCAAAGGGGCGGTGAATACAGCACAATGTGGCTGGACTAATATATGCCTTCGGGCAGATAGCCCAGTACCTACCTATGAACCTAAATATAGTTTTCCAGGATAAAAGTTTGAGATCACAAGAAGATGCTGGTTCAAAAGGAGTAAGAATAATTTGAGACAGCATAAGGTCTAAATTCCAGGGAGAATAGGGAATTTTGATTGGAGGTCTCATATGAAGAACGCCTTTAAGAAAAGTCTTAGATAATTTATGGCCCATAACATTTGAGCCACCAAAACCACAGTGAAAATTTGAGATGGCAGCTAACTGAACTCGAACTGTAGCAGCTGCTGCTCTTTCCTTAAAAATTTTTTATCAAAAATTCTAAAATAGAAGATAGCGGAGCTCGGAAAGGGTCAATGTTCTGCATGTTGGCCCAAATTGAGAACCTTTTCCATTTACTGCCATAAAATTTCCTGGTAGATGGCTTGTGAGAAGACAAGAGAATTTGTCTTCTATCTTCTGAAATTGAATGAAGCCTGGCAATTAGGGGAAGTGGATTAGCCAAGCAGTCAGTTTCAGGGACTGCAGTGAAGGATGAAGGTCCCCTGACGGGTGCGTCAGAAGGTCCGGAACTGGGTCCAGGATTCATGGACCTTGCAAGAGATGATGGTGGAGAAACGGAAACCAAATCTGTCGAGGCCAGTAGGGGGCTATGAGTATAACAGTCCTTCCCAGTGATTTTGCTTTCTGTAAAAATCTGGGTATTAATGGGAAGGGTGGAAATGCATAAAGGAGACACGGGGGCCAATCGTGAAGAAGAGCATCTCTCGGGGGATGACCGGGAGATGGTATTAGGGCAAAGTAGCTTCTGCATTTTGAATTGATGTGGCTGGCAAAAAGGTCACAGCAAGGCTGGCCCCATTTGCAGAAAATCAACTCCGCAACCTGTTGTTTGAGAGACCACTCATGAGAGAGCAATATCGCCCTCCTGCTTAGCTGGATTTCCCCGGGATGTGCATTGCTAATAGAAAATGCTGGGATGACACAGCCCATTGCCAGACCCTGAGGGCTTCTCGACAAAGGGGGTAAGACTCTGTTCCGCCTTGTTTGTTCAAGTATCAGACTACTGACATGTTGTCCATCTGAATTGCAATAGTTCCTGGAGGAAGAGAGTCCTGAAAGTACTGCAATGCCAGAAGTACCGCTCTCAACTATAGAACATTGATGTGCAGATGTGATTCTTGATCTGTCCATGTGCCTTGGGCAGTCTTTCCCTGAAAATGCCCCCCCCCCACCCTATTAGGGAAGGGTCCATGGTCACAGTGGCTACTGGGGGGGACAAAGGGTCTTCCGATTGTGACATGAAGTGACGTCAACCACCACCGAAGGTCTCTCCTGCAAGAACCCCTGATGAAAATCATTTTATGCAACGGTAGTTTCTGGTAAGACCACTGAGCGAAGAGGAGCCATTGAAGAATTCACATATGCATCCTTACGAGTGGTATAGCCAGGATTGCTGACACCATCAAACCTTGTACTTTCAATACCTCTGCTGCTGTAGCTCTGTTCTTTGACACCAGTAAGCTGACGTTTTGACGGAGAAGAGAGACTCTTTCGACAGGGAGATGTAGAGTGGTAGATGAGGTATCTAATTCTGCTCCTATAAAAATGGTATGCTGCGATGGCAATAAGGCAGACTTTTCAAAGTTGACTGTAATGCCCAATTGATGGCAGAGTGTCAGAGTGTATTGTGTTGCCCGAGTCAATTGATACCTGGTGGCAGTGCTTAGGAGCCAATCGTCTAGGTATGGAAACACCTGGAATCCTAGACATCAAAGGTGAGCCGTGACCACTGCCATCCCTTTGGTGAACACCCTGGGGGCTGTAGTGAGACCAAAGGGCAGGGCTCGAAACTGGCAATGACTGGCTCCCAGCCAGAAGCGCAGATGATCTCTGGAGCATCTGTTCATCTTTATGTGATAGTATGCGTCCTTGAGATCTATGGAGCACATCCAATTGCCTTTCCCTAAGAAGGGAAGAATGGACTGAAGCGTGACCATTTGGAACTTCTCTTTCTTTACGAACTGGTTGAGATCCAAGATAGGTCTCCAGTCCTGTTTTCTTTGGTACCAAAAAGAATCTTGAGTACGTTCCGAATCCAACTTGGTCTGCTGGGACTGGTTGGATGACTGTTTTTTCTAGCAATCTGTGGACCTCTACGATTGCTTGTGCCCTGAGACTGGGTGGAACATCTGGGATTCTCTTTATAGGAATGGGAGGGGAAGAGAACGGAATGAAATATCCTCTGGAAATGATGCTTTGTACCCAAGTATCCGATGTTATGTTTAGCCAGGCTTCTGGGTACAAAGACAAGCGACCACCGACTGCCTCCAGAGCCAAACAGTCAGGCCCCCTTTCAGGGACGCTGGTAGGGTTGACCGGAGAACTGACCCCTGTCACCCTGCTGCTGAGGACCCCATCTGCCGCGGGGGCAGCATCTTCCATTATAACCCCCTCCTCTGCCTCTAGAGGGGGTTTCTCCACGTGTGTCCTGAAAGGCTGCCTGTGCTTTTCGGAATCACATTTACCCTCCCCTAGGGCCCTTGGGGTAGGGCTGGGTAGGGGTAGAAAAACGGACTCCAACAGCAGATAAGGTCTTGCCTTCCCGCTCACACCTGGTTAAAGTTTCCTTTACTTTGGGCCCAAACAGTGATGAGCCATTGAATGGGGTATTAATAAAGGAAGACTTAAAGGGTTCCGCAAAGGAACAGAGATGCATCCAGGCTCGTCTTCGAAGAGCAATGCCCGAACTAGCGGCTATACTCGAACCATCAGCTGCATAGGATATGAGATGCATGGACGAGTTTACCACTGAGTTTAGGGTAGCGAGCTGGGCGTTGACTTTGTCGGCCACCCCTGCAGCTACCGTACCCTGGAGAGTATCTCCTAGCTCTTTCAGGAGATCTCTCTGTAGTCCCGTAAAATGGGTTAAGTAGTTCAGTGATCTCAGAGAAAAAGTCGTGAACTAAACATATGCTTCCCATATCTATCCATGACCCCAGAATCTCTGTTGGGGGATGGATAGAGGTGGATGTCTCAGATACTTCCATTTTGGTGACTGCAGCTACCACCGTGGCATCAACAAGCACTCCCTTTGTCAAAAATGGCTTGTCCACTGGGGCAGACATAATTTTATTTGGTTTACGAGGAACAGGTTCCATGGCCTCCGGTGACTCCCACACCTTACGAGAAATCAGTTCCATGAGCTCGTCGTAAGGCGGAGACACCCAAGAAGTGGAAGGTTGAGACCCAAAAGCCTTCAAGAGCATGGACTCATCCTCAGTAGGGGTCTTGGACTGCCAATCGCCCCTCTAAGGATCTCTAGTATCTCTGCAAAGGAGATATCCTCAGATTGAGGGGACCCTTCTGACTCATCTAAGTCCGTGTCAGATGTCAAGAACTCCTGTGGGGTGTCTAAGTGCCTCCTCTTGCACAATCTCTTCCTGGGCACCTCCTCAGTGGGGGGGATCTGGGGAGGTCTCAGAAGAGTAGGGGACGCCCTGTGGGGGTACTTGAGGCTCGGGGTCTCTACACTTAGAGGGACCAGTATATGAAGTAGTAGACACAGGAGCTTGAGGGGAGAGGGAAAGCTGAACCAACATTGACGTTGTCTTTAGAGACAAAACTCTCCTCATAGCATCGAAGGCACCATGGCTCCGACGAGAAGGAGTGGACGGACCAGAGAGTACCATCCAATCCTCCCGCACAGAAACCCTGGGCTCCAAGCCCAAGATAGGAGCCGAGCCGAAGCCCCAAGAGGAAAAGTCAGCACCAACAAATCGGTTCGACTATCCTCCCTGGACCCGACGGGAGAGTGTCGGCTCCTAGAGTCCTCAGTCAGCGTAGAGGACATCCGAGTAGATGGAGCCAATAACACTGGTATGGGTATCGGCTCCAAGTGTTCGACAAGCAAGGGTTCAGTTTCCTTCAGCTCTGAGAGTCCAGTAAGGCTCAGAGGAGGTGTAGACAAATCCGGCTCCATGGTCTTCGGCACCGACAAGCTGGTCGGGGCAGACAATTTGGCAAGTCCTGGTGCCTGTAAAAGCTTCTGCACTAGCCGATCCATGTCCAAACCTGAAAGGCTGACTGAGGACTTAGCTGAAAGCACCGAAGGTACTGATTGGAGCAGAAAACTTCAGAGACCGGCTCCAATACCGAGAGCTGGCTACGAGTCAGAGGTATACTCGGTTCCGATGTCTGTGGAACCAATGACCCTCCTTCTGAAGTTTTTCCTTTTTTGTCACTGAAGATTTGGATTTTGAGGACGTACTAGTACCCTCATGGCTACTCAACACCTCAGAAAAAGATTGCTGTAGCAATCCCCAGTCTATACGTTTCCTCCTTCTCTCCAAGAGGACTCCTGAAGAAAAGGAGTGACAAATGCTACAGGTGTCTTATAGGTGTTTAGCCCCCAGACAGTAGACGCATTGAATGTGTCTGTCAGTGATGGACATTTTCTGCCCACAATCTGGGCTTTTTTTAAATCCCGATTTAGGATGGGATTTCTCCTTTTCATCCAACATATTTAAATGAGACAAACAGTAAACTGCAAAAGGTAATAAAGTCCTTAGTCACTTGTAAAGATCCACAAACAACTAAGCCCAATCCGAGCACTATCTATAACAATGTAATTATAGATTAGAAAAATAAGGCTAAAGAGGCCCAGAGAAAAAAAGCCTGACTATTATAAAGATTGCTGTATCTTGTTGTTGTTGTATCTTTCTGCTTTTCCCGGTTAGGGGTCGCCACAGCGGAACTCCGGTCCGCTAATGCTTGGCAGTAGATTTTTACGTACCAAGTTGCCAGCCCTGACGTACAACTTTCAACAAAGGTACTCCCGCTCACGCATGGCTCTACACAGAATATGCTTTAGCTGAGAATCGAACAGGACAACGTCTTACTGTGAGGCGACAACGCTACCGCAGCACCACCACTGCAGTCTCCTGACTATTATAAAGATTAATAAGAGTAAATAGGGCAAAAGGCCCACACAAATGAAGAATCCAACAAGGCACTAACTTTTAAGCTATTTATAACTATTGAAACTATAGATTATATTATGAAAAGACCTAATATTAACACACACTATTTTTTAAACAAAAAGAAAAACTTTTTATATAGACTTGCTGTTGTTTTTTTTTTTTTCAAAAATGGTCCGAGCTAGCTGGATCACCGAGATCTGTCTTGCCACGGCAAACTAGATCTCAGGTAATTCCAGCAGTGCATTGTGGGATAAGGGGCTTGGTCTTGAGCTACTGGCAAACCTTGAGCTTAGCTATTGGCCGTGTCAGAGCCGAGGATTGGCTCCGAACCCATCAGTGAGAATAAACAGCGAGATTTAACAACTTCACATTCATAGTTTCCAGGCTGTGGCAATGTTGAGTCCAAACACTTTTTAGGTACCATTGAAGTTTCCTCATATGCAGTCTTGCATATGGAATTAGTAGGATGCAGGATGCCATGAAGCCCAAAGCCTGCAGAATTTTTCTTGCAGATAACTGGGCCTTTGTTGCCAACATTTTGAAATAGGTAGTCAGTTGCCTTTGTTTGTCTGGCATGAGATAAGCCATCTGGGCAGTTGTATTTAAGCTTGCACCCAGGAATATTATCTCGAGAGGGTACTAGTTTTGATTTCTTTTTGCTGACTGTGTACCCTAGGCACGTTAGAAGTCTTTTCACAAACGCCATATGTTGTAGAAGAATGTCCTTGTTCTCTGCTTGAATTAGACAGTCGTCCAAGTAAGGATATATTTGTATTCCTCTTTGTCTGCAGAATGCAATTACTGGTGCCAGGCACTTTGTAAAGACCCTGGGTGCAGTAGATAAGCCAAAGGGCAGTGCAGAGAATTGGTAATGCATTGAGCCAGCCTTGAATCTGAGTTATCTTCTGCATATTTGTCTGAATGGGACATGCAGGTATGCCTCTTTTAGGTCTAAAGTCACAAGCCAAGCGTTCTTGCCCAGCATGGGCAGAAGCTGCTGCAAAGTCAACATCTTGAATTTTGGTATACCTAGGAATGTGTTCAGAATAGATAGGTCTAGTATTGGCCTCCAGGCCTTGTCCTTTCTGGGTACCAAGAACAGTCTTGATTAAAATCCTTGTCTCTCCTCTTGCACTGGTACTTGTTGAATGGCCCCCATGTCCATGAGGGATGGGACTAGTTTTTGTGCCTCTGGCCACTGATTTTTTGGCAGATCTGGCCAGCCGTTTGTCTTTGGCAGGGTATGGAAATGGAACTTGTAGCCTTATGACACGATATTTAGAACCCACTTGTCCTGGGTTATGATGTGCCAATTTTGAGAAAAAAGTGCTAATTTTCCCCCTAAGGGTGCTGCCAGGAGATAAGTGCTTGGTGCAGGCAGGGGGAAGTCATTGGGACTGTTTCCTGTATGGTTGTGATTTGTCTTCTCCAACTTTGCAGGTAGAAGCACCCCATTGCTTTGACCTGTATGAACCTTGCACCTGGGATCTGCCTCTACGGCGTCTGGGTCTGCTCCTTTGAGGTCTGTCTGACACAGGAAAGGACCAATTCTTTGTTGGCCAGTTTCTACTAAACCTTGGTGGCTGTACTTGTAAAAAATCTTTGACAGTTTGCATAGATTTAGCTTTGTCCTCCATTTTCTTTAACACTTCTTCTGCCTTAATACCAAACAAAGTATCACGCTGTAAAGATGCATCTAATAATTTAACTTTGACATGATCAGGCAGATTTTGTTCCTTTAACCAAGCATGCATCCTAATTACAGAACCCGTAACTGTGGCCCTGCGGGAGGCCTCCAAAGAATCAAAACCACATCACAAAGTATGCTTTCCAACTTGTTCAGCTGCATGCAATAAATCCTGCATTTCCTTGTTTTCTGCACATTCAGAGTTTAACAACATTTTCTGTTTAAGCAATGCCATGACATGTTGCTGATATCTGAGCATATGAAATTGACAGTTTAAGGCCCTTATAGCCAAGGTTGCAGATGTGTAAACCTTTTTCCCCCATCTATCCAGTGCCTTAGAATCTCTGTCAGAGGGGGTAGGGTTTTTTGCAGCAGAAGCCTTAACTCCTTTGGGACCCTGTGAAATAGTTTCTGGGTCTGCAGCAGGGTTTTTAAAAAGGAATTTATGAGAGTCAGGGACCCTGTAATATTGGTCAGGCTTAACTGGAGCTGGAGGCAAGGAGTCAGGGGTAAGACTAGACTCTGAAAACACATCATCTACAATGTGTAACACAGATGGAATGGCTAGTGGCCTGTGTTAGGGTAGTAGAAGGAAATCCCTGAGCCACTTTTTAGATTCTGAAAAATCTTGGCTCTCCCAGTGGAAATGCTCCCTCATGGCATGCAAGGTTTCCCCAAAAGAAAAGACCTCTGGAGGAGAATCTGAAGGTATAGATTCTTCAGCATCAGAATCCTCATTGGGGGGGGGGGGGGTATTCCTGATTAGAAGAGGAAATCAGAAGAAATGGAAACCTGAAGATTCATAGTCAGTCTCTTGCCTAGGCCTCTTATCAGGAGGGGGATGGGAACCCCTGATCAAGGTAATCAAGTCTTCGGACATTTTGAGCATCTGTTTTTTGGGTATAGAGGCCTGACCACGTGACTCTTGAGTTTGTTTCTTTGCTTTAGAAGATGCTTTAGTCTTTGCCTTTGAAGCTGAAATTTAATGAAGTTTAATGTAAAGATGTTTAGGTCTGAATACACCGTCAGAAGCCGATGCCTGCTCAGCGGCTCCGGACCCATCTGAAGGAATAGTATCAGAGGCTCCAATACTGTGAGTTTCCAGCGGCATGGCCACTCCACGTGGGAGTCGGTAGTGGCCTGCGACTCTAAAGTAGCGGGTGTCAGGGGCTGCTAAAGCGCCTCACTGAGAACTGGTGAACCGGCGACTGGCTTAGGAGAAGCTTCGTTGTCGGTTTTGGGCCTCGGTTGTCTATCTCTCTCCTTTTCTTTGCGTTTTTTGTGAACTCTGGTAGCCAGATGGCTATCCAACGACATTTCTGCATAATTAAACTGGCGTCCAAAATAGTTTAAAGCAAAATCATACTGACGCTTAATAGTGTGTTGGTTAAATCTAGCACAAAACCGACAACCAGAAACTTTGTGATCAGGGCCTAGGCAAGGAATACAGTAAGAATGAAAATCCTTATGAGGTATTTGCTTTCCACAAGAAATACAATTATTTACTTTTTCTGACATCGGTCTGGAGCAAGAAAAAAGTTTCCCCAACGGGGTACTTAGCTTTATTGAGGACTTCGGATCTGAAACTCTAACACAAAAATCTCAGGAGTCGGCCGACTGGCACTTGCGAACTGCTTCTGCTTCGGGCACTGCGCGGCAAGAAAGACTAAAGAAAATGGCATTGGCCACATCTTTTATACCCCTGACGACCTGATGTCAGGGAAGGGGCGACAGAAGCCGACGCAGGACACAGGAGTTTGAAATTCAGGTCGACTGAGGGCAACCAGCCAGCAGGATTACCCAAATGTAATGACTGCAACAGTGAAACACGAAGAACATCATACATGTTCACAGCTAGTCCTGTTGTATTTTATTGGCCAGAATGTATCTATTAGCAGACTTAAAAAGAAAAAAGTTTTGGATATTCAGAAAGTACAGTTTTGTACCTACCATAAATGTAGATGTCCGATAGACATGCAACTGCAGTCATAACATGTGGGTTGTCCTGCCTCAGGCAGCCCTCGGTCGGCCGGATTCCAAAGTCTGGGTCCGACGTCTGCTGATGTCGCATTTCTCTCCGACGTCAGAGCGTCCGGAGTACATAAGCATCAGCCGACGCCATTTTCTTCAGTGTTTCTTGCCCCAGATGCCAGGTGCCCTCCAAGGAAGGCTGTAATCAAATTGGAAGACAAAAACAGGATTCCAAACAAATAAATGAGCAATAAAACAAATACACCATAACAGATATCCCCAGCTAAGAATAACAGGGATAGGAGTGGACCCTAGGCATAGAGGGGTATGGAGGGAGGGAAAATCCGACTGCAGTTGCATGTCTATCGGACATCTACATTTATGGTAGGTACAAAACTGTAATATGTCCTTCAAGAATGCAACTGCAGTCATAACATGTGGGTGGAATACCATAGCTTAGCTGGGGGAGGAGGTATGCTCTAGGAAAGAGATGGTGTGGCAATCAAACCCTGCAGGACTGCCGAAGCAAAGCCTGCTCTGGATCTGGAATATAGAGGGAGATTGTAGTGTTTGGAGAATGTATGCACGGAGCTCCATGTAGCAGCTTCTAGAATGTCCTTGGTAGGCACCCCTCTTAAGAATGCTGTAGAGGTGGCTGTAGCTCTGGTGGAATGTGGTCTGACATTGGCTGGAACAGTCTTTCCATGAAAGGAATAACAGAATCTGATGCAATGTCCAATCCATTTAGAAATAGTCTGTTTTGAAATTGCTTTTCCTTGGACTGCAGGGGCGCAAGCTACAAAATGTTGTTCAGACTTCCTACTGGCCTTGGTTCTGTTCAGGTAGTATCGAAGTTGTCTGTGAATGTCCAAGGTATGCAAAAGTCTTTCCCCCTTATTCTCAGGATTGGGGAAGAAAGCAGGCAGATGAATGGCTTGATTTAGAGAAACCCTAGATACCACCTTTGGCATAAAAGTAGGGTTGGTCCTTAATGAAACCCTGTCTCTGTGGAAAATAATAAAGGGTGGTATTGCCATTAGGGCCTGTAGCTCCGAAACCCTTCTTGCTGAGGTAATTGCCAACAGGAAAGCTGTCTTCCATGAAAGAAATTGCAAGTCAACTGAAGCTGCTGGCTCAAAAGGAGGTAGAGTCAGTTTTTCTAAGACAAAATTGAGGTCCCAGGCTGGCACTGGGGCCTTTCTTGGTGGCTTAATGTTCTTGATTCCCCTGAGGAATTGTCTTAGTAAGGGGTGAGAGAAAACAGGAGGATCAGTGTTGTATCTAGCTGAAATAGCAGATGCATGTATCTTTATGGAAGAATATGAGAGGCCGTTCTTTAACATATCTGCCAAATATTCCAAGATGAGTGGGATGTTCAACAATGATGCATCATGTCCCTTGCTGGTATTCCAATTGCTGAATCTTTTCCACTTTGCTAAGTAAACCTTTCTGGTGGATGGTCTTCGAGCCTCTGTTAGTATCCGCTGAACTACCTTGGAGAGAGATAAGCTGAAGTTATTTATGGGATCTCCCAGGCTGTTAGCTGCAGTGTCTGAAGATTTGGATGCAGTGTTTCGAAATTGTGTTGAGTCAAAAGTAGAGGCCACTGAGGGAGGGCCCGCCTCCTGGTGTGACATATGCTCCGTAGTAGTGGGTACCAGTGTTGTCTTGGCCAATCCGGAGCTATTATGATTCCCTTGGGCTTCTCTGCTTTGATCTTTAGTAATACTGAGGTCATCAGTGGCAGAGGTGGGAATGCATAGATTGCTAGGCAGTTCCAGTTGAATGAGAGGGCATCTATTTTCCAAGCTTTTGGATGGTATGTCCTTGTGCAAAATTTTGGTAGAAGATGGTTGAGGTGAGAGGCAAATAGGTCCACTTCTGGCTTGCCCCATGCCGAAGTGAGTTGTCTGAAGGCCTTCGGATGTAACCTCCACTCGTGTGGATCTGTGAAATTCCTGCTTAGGCTGTCCGCCAACACATTGTCTTTTCCTGGAACAAACTGGGATTGTAACTGGATGTTTAGGCTCAGTGATTTCTCCCAAAGCTGCATTGTCAGTCTGCAAAGGGGATAAGAGTGGGTGCCCCCCTGCTTGTTTATGTACCACATTACAGTGGTGTTGTCTGTCCGTATCATTAAATGGCCTTGCTGGAGTTGGTGTTGAAAAGCCTTGATGGCATGCATTACTGCCAGCATTTCCTTTTGGTTTATATGCAGATGTGTTTCCTTTGGAGACCATTGTCCTTGTATACACCTGCCTTACATGTGCGCCCCCCATCCAAGGTCTGAGGCGTCTGTAGTCATGGTCTGTGTTATCTGTGGTTTTTTGAATGATATACCTGTGTTTTCCTGGCTCACCGAGGCCCACCATAGGAATTCCTTTTGTAGGCATGGAATGAGTGGTATGATTGTCTCCAAGTTGTTGCTGTGTTGAGACCAAATGCTTTTTAGGTACCATTGAAGCTTTCTCATGTGCAGTTTTGCTAATGGAACAAGTAGAATGCAGGATTCCATGTAACCCAGGGCCTGTAGGAATCTCCTTGCAGTCATCTGGGTGAGTTTTGCTAAACCTTTGAAGTAATGAGTTAACTTCTCTTGCTTGTCTTCTGTCAGGTAAGCCATCTGAGAGGCTGTGTCTAGTTTGGCTCCTAAGAAGATTATTTGCTGGGATGGCTGCAGTCTTGACTTTTGGAAGTTGACTGTGTATCCCAGAGCTTGAAGTAATCGTATGACATAATCCAGGTTTTTTGTCAACATCAATTTGTCGTCCGCTTGTATGAGGCAGTCGTCCAGGTACGGGTAAATTTGTATTCCCTGGAGCCTGCAATGAGCAATCACTGAAGCCAGGCATTTTGTAAATACTCTGGGCGCAGTAGATAAGCCAAATGGCAATGCTGAGAATTGATAATGCTCTGGCCCTGCAAGAAATCGGAGGTATCTTCTGCAGCTGTGTCTGATAGGGACATGCAGGTATGCCTCCTTGAGGTCCAGAGTAATCAGCCACGACTCCATGCCCAGCATGGGAAGGAGTTGCTGTAGAGTCAGCATTTTGAACTTTGGTACTATGAGAAAGGTGTTTAATGCGGACAAGTCCAGTATTGGTCTCCATTGAGATTCTTTTCTTGGAACAAGGAACAGTCTTGAGTAAAACCCCTGGTCTTGTTCTTGTTGTGGAACTCTTTCTATTGCTTTCATTCGAGTCAGCAGAGTGATTTGCTTGATAGCCTCTGCCCTCTGATTTTGTGGTAGGTTTGGCATGCCTTGTTTTCTTGGTAAGGTATGAAAATGAAACCTGTATCCTCGGTCTATAATGTCCAAAATCCATTTGTCCTTTGTCAGTCTGTGCCAGTTTTCTGCAAACAGAGATAATTTCCCGCCCAAGGGAGCTTCTAGTTATTCCCTGGTAGGCGGTAGTAGAGGAAAGTCATTGAGTTTGTGGTTGTTGGGCAGGTGAAACCCCTGCATCACTTCTTTGGTTTCCTGGCTGCCATTGTCGTCCCCTGTAAGGGCCTCTGTATTGGCCTCTTCCTCGGCCACGTCTGTTCTTACCCCTTTGAAACGTTTCAAAGGACCAGTTTTTTGAAGGCCAATTCCTACTGAACCTGGGGGGGTTGAACCTGGAGGAAATCTTTCACAGTCTGAACTGATTTTGCTTTTTCTTCGATGGTCTTTAACACATCCTTAGCATTTGCACCAAAAAGCTTGTTCTTTTCCAAAGGTGCATCCAGAAGCTTTGCTTTTACATGATCTGGTAGAGGTTGATCTTTTAACCAAGCATGTCTACGAATCACTGCCCCTGTCATAGCTGCCCTACATGAAGCTTCCAGTGCATCATATCCACACTGTAGGAAGTGATTGCTTACTTGCTGAGTGTTATGTAGGGCTTCCTGCAAAGTCTTCCTGTCTAAAGGATCAGGGAGAAGCTAATGTTTTTTGTAAATCTTCTAAGAGATAATCCTGATATTGTAACATATGAAAAAGGCAATTTAAAGCTCTCATAGATAAGGTAGTGGATGTGTAAACCTTTTTGCCCCATCTCTCTAATGACCTCGCTTCCCTGTTGGAGGGCAAAGGATTTTTTGAGGTGGAGGCTGAAACTCCTTTAGGCCCCTGTGAAATAGTTTCCAAATCAGCAGTATGGGCCCTGAATAAATGGGAATGAGTTTCTGGGACCCTGTAATACCTGTCTGGCTTGGCTGGAGCAGGAGGAAGAGAATCAGGGGTAGCACTAGAGTCAGACTACAAATCATCCAGAACATCAAGTACAGGAGGAATAGCTAAGGGCCTGTGCTGAAGCTTCTTAAGGAAAGTCCTAAGGCGTTTCCTAGAATCAGAATATTTCTGTCCTTGCCACTTGAAATGTTCCCTCATGGTGTGCAGAACTTCCCCAAAAGAAATATCCTCAGGAGGGGAGGCCGAAGGGATGGAATCTTCTGCATCCGAGTCCTCATAGGTCTGGAAGAGCTCTTCCTGGCTATCAGAGTGGACAGAGCCCTCAGAGTCTCCATCTGAAGGAGTAGGGTCAGAGGGTTCAACCCGGGGCCTTTTATCAGGAGGAGGCTGGGATGCTCTCTCAGGATGGGCCTGTGAACCTCTAATCATGGAAATTAAATCAACAGCCATGGACATAATTTGTGTCTCCGGAGTCGGCTGAGGTAAGGATTTAGAAGTAATGTGCTTTGTTTTGCTGGCTGCCTTAGCCCTAGTGTAGGCCTTAATAGACATGGCCATAGGAGGCCTAGCAGCTCCACGTGCAGGAGTGACCTTGTCTACAGCAATGGTCTCGGGCATTTCCTCGGTTTCGGTATCCGGAGGAAAATCTATAACTGGCGTCGGAGTAATGTCTGGAATCGGAGTCGTCGGTAATGCGGTGTCTTCGGTTCGGAGCGGTGGAGAGACCGTCTCAGAGGGAACCGGAGCACTCGCGCTAGGTTTTGGCGTGGAGTCGGTGGTAGACGCGGGCCGAGGATGTCGGTCCCGGTCTTTTCGCTTTTTGGGAGTTTGCGATGTCGGAAGATCCGACGGCATGGTGTAAGCAAATTTATCGCCGAAAAAATCTTCAGCGAACTCCGCCCGGCACCTGAGAGTGCGCTTGTTGAAGCGAGCACAGGCCGAGACGTCGTGGTCTGGGCCCAGGCAAGGGAGGCAGTAAGAGTGGAAATCCTTATGAGGTATTTGTTTACCACAAAAAAGACAATTGTTAACTTTTTCAGTAATTTCTGACATCGGCTGAGGCAAGAAAAGGTCCCCAACGGGGTACTTAGCTTTTTTGATGACTTTGTTATCGTAGAATACAGGAGCTGACCGACCGGCACTTGCGAACTGCTTCTGCTTCGGGCACCGCGCGGCAAGAAAGACTGAAGAAAATGGCGTCGGCTGATGCTTATGTACTCCGGCCGCACTGACGTCGGAGAGAAATGCGACATCAGCCAACGTCGGACCCAGACTTTGGAATCCGGCCGACCGAGGGCTGCCTGAGGCAGGACAACCCACATGTTATGACTGCAGTTGCATTCTTGAAGGACATCTGCCATACAGCTGAAACACCTGACATTCTTAAGGGGTCATTTGCATATATCCCATTACAAGAGGTTTTAAGAAAACACACAGTGAAACCTCTAGCTTAGCTAGGATTGTCTTGTAATGTTTTCTTAAAAACCTCGGAACAAATGTCAAAGTAATGTCTAGTTAAAACTATTATACTTACTTGCAATATAAAAATAGTGCTAAACAAAAGCTATTACTTCCATTTTCAAAACAAAAATAATAACAAGCATTCAGCAATTGGAATACAATTACTAATAATGACAAATAATACTATAGTCTATAATCCACAAACACTCTCAAATGGTCAGGAAACTGCTCATACACTTGCAAATCACTTTAAATCAGTCACTGACAGTAAACATGCCTCTTCCCCAGACGCCTGTGCATATCACTACCAAATCTTATTTTAGTTTAGTAAAGGAAACTAATTACTGAAAAAGGCAAAGCAAAACCGATCACAATCTATTGAAGGAATTCCTCTATGTTATTAAAGAAACTTCTCTGCCAATCCCCTAGCCATTCTTATAAACAGAAGCCCAAAGGCCGAAGGCTTGGTCCCATCCATCTAGAAGGAATTCAAAGTTGTACTGACACTGTTAGGGAAAGGGATATTTTGTACATTAATGTGTAGGGTTAGGGTTAGTATGCATAAGTAAGATAAAGTGGGGGTGGGGGTGGCAAGTGCAAAAGTATCGTGCTTTCATACTTGTACACTGAGGTTGTGTCATATGATGATACATAAATACTTCATTTCACTTTGTCAGTTGTAACGCTTTGCCAGTGCCTCCATGTGTTCCATTTTCTTTTACCTTCTGTATCCCTTCTGAAAATGGGAAATGCTCACTAGGACTAACCCGGTCAACAAAACGCAAGCAAAATAAATAAATGCATATAGACAATAAAAGATCAAAATGAAAGACACAATTATGACGCAACTTACAGAAAGTACTTAAAGTAGTCAGATTTGCTATTCTTTTTTGACCTAATTCTGGTACCCAGCAAAAATGTTTTAAGATTGACAAAAAAGCACCAAGAGCATATTCAAGCTTCTGCTTTTGTTGTACTCTAAAATGTACAAGTACTTCAACAGGATATTAGGTTTAACACGGAAATAAATATGATTTATTTTCCTGCTATATGCTTCAGTGCAAGTTATTTTCGAACACAATCCTGAATAAATCCAAAAGAAATAAAATAATCACCCCTGGCAGTATTTACACTTTGATGTCCTATCTAGATATCTAGCTCCGTTTGAGTATGGCTAGTCTTTCAAGTAATTAATTTTATCTTGACAAGCTGATGATTCATTTGTCACCATGTTATTAGTTGAACTTGTTCTCCTTTGATTTTTATCAAAAGGTAATGCTTTTAAAATACTTACTGACTGCTTATTCTTTAACTCCATAATGGATTTTATGTTAAGAAGAAATATTAAAAAAGCAATGAACGTATGACTGAATTATTCAAAAATCTGGTTAAATCAAACACAGAACACTGTGCTTTGTACTGAACCCATGTGAGAAAAAGCAAAGTAAACAGGACAAAGAGCACAACAACACGAGTCTTAAAGGAGTACAACAGGTTTCTCTAATGTATTCCTCAACTTCACGGCCCTTTTCCTCCCTATTTACATTGTCCTCTGTAAAGCAACAACAATAAAGCATTTACAATGTTTATAATTCTCCTTACTTCTGTAACAGAAGCCTACCTTCTCATACTGTGATGGTTTCACTTACATAATGATTCTCTCACATTTGAATAAAGTTTGCTGGAGTCGCCCAATTACTGACATCATCGAGGCCAGGTAGTGCAGGTACTTTTTTTTTTTTTTTTTAAATCAGTTCCCTCCCCCAAAGTGATATCACTACAGCCGTCATCTGATTCTAACTAAAATAATAAGACCCACCCATTCTGTGATGTCATGGCTCCCTTGCCCTTCCCCCAGCCTGAGTGCTGTTCATTTTATTCAGTAGTAGTGTAGTAACACCGATGTTTGGAAACACAGTAATTTGGTATGCATACTTGTACATTCTGCACGGCAAATGATGCTTAGGTGGTGTATCGCTTGCATACTTCTCTGTTGTATTTGCACCAGATACTGCTAGTGTGCAGTGCGGGAATAGAAAGATTAAAACATTACCCTGGTATCAGAGGTGGCAGTGCAACATATTCATAGTGGCCTAACATGAGAGTAGCTCTAAGCAAGCACCATGTGAAACCTGAACAAGCACCTAGAATTATTCAGTGCAGCTTCCACACCTTTAGTCTGAAAATGAATTCACATACTCACATGAACAGGAGTAGCTGCATATTGATGGCTAAAGGTGTATGGGCATGTCGGGTGGTTACTACATTGCAAAACTGGTATGTAATGGTGGAGATATTTGGAAGGCATGAGCAAACACACCAGTATATTAAAGCCATAGCACCAATTGAAGTGGCGGCTGGCAAATAGATTTAGTAAGGGATGTTGTCCACGCACAAATATTTCAACAGTGATTCTTTGCAGTGGCATCCATTATCTGATTCAAGGTAAGTTGACCTTGATGTCCTTTATTTAAAAAAAAAATCAATAAAAAATTTACTTTGTTATAAGTGACTTCTGGACACAAGAAAAAGGAAGGGGAAAGTATAGCAATGTGGTTTGTATGTACAAAGACAAATCCAGGGACACTGCAAAAGTTTTTTTTGCAAACCAACCAGTGGAGTAAAAACATATGAAGGCAAACACTGCATACCAACACACTTTGCACATGTAAATCTCAATTTTTAACAAGGTGGAAGCATGAAGTGATACCTTAACACTTAAATTAATAAAGATCTAAACTGGTTAATAGTATAAATGTTTTATTCTTTAGCTCCTTGGTGCAAGACCTTACGGGATGTGATTGCAGTCAAGTAAGGCCATGGCTATAGTGCAGCAAAAAAATGTCCCCTCTAACAAAGGAAATGCTAGAGCAAAGATTAAATTACACGAGTCAAGCACCCTGCCGAGATCTGCTATTCAATGGAATTACCAGGTCAAATTACCCTCAGGACTTTGACAGCTAGGGAAACTAAGTGTTATGGGGGAGGGGAGAAGTAAATGGACTGGAATTCATTGTCTCACAAATTAGTGCCATTTAAACTAAATTAGAAAAAGAGGCAGCAGTAAACAGCACTTTGAGTGTGTTCTGTGGCATTTGCACTGTTTCTGTTTTAAGTACTCATCCAGCAGCGGGGAATGTTACTTACATTGTTCTATTTTATTCAGTACTTTGTACGCATGCAACATCTATGAAATGACAGGAACTTTAGGCAAACAGAGGCCTGCATGATGTAACATTTTTGAACCAAACAATGACTTCTGGGATACTGGATGGCAACCTGATTTATCCAAACCACGTCAATATGCCAGCCTCCAGGTGGTCAGTCTGCAAATACCTATAAAAATATTTAAAATCCTGAGTACAACAATAACTGGCACTCAAGGCTTTTTATTTTACTTTGCCTTCCTCTCCCTGGTGAGGTGAACTCCTTCATGCTTTACTGACCTTTGACAAAGCCAAACAAAACTGCTAAAACATGTATGCGTTGACTGAAGAAAGACACTTTTCAGAGAGAATCTAACATACATCCCACAAACAGAATTTTGCAAGAAGGAATGAGAGATTCCTGAAGACTGATTTCAAAAATTCAGACTGAGTAGAAGATTCTGAACAGTTGCTAAAGACTCTTGACAGCTGGAAAAAAGAGTAAGCAAAGGCAACACAATCCTCCAAATATGGAAATGTGAATGCCTTGAAGTCTGAACATGCAATGACTGGAGCCAGACACTTTGTGAATACCCTTGGTGCAGAGGAGTATCCAAAGAGTAAGACACAGAACCGCTAATGTAAGCCAGGCAGGGCAAATGTTAAAAAAAAATACCTGCAGTGCTTGTCAGTGAGAATGTGGTGGTAGAAACCCTTTAAATCTAGTTTCAAAATGAAAACTAGAGGAGAATGGAGGTTCAAGGGACTGAAGAGTAATATTTTGAACTACAGAATGTTGACAAAAAGATTTAGAAAGGAAATGTCCAGCATAGGACTCCAGGAGCTTTCCCTTTTTTGTAGCAGAAATAGCCCTGAATAAAAGAATTTGCCCATGTGGAAGTGAGGCACTGGTTCTATAACTTCCTGTGTCAGCAGCATCCTGAGCAGAATGGGAAAAAGTGAAAACTGGTTCACTAGGCAAGGAGGAATCCCTTGGAAAGGAGGGTGGGATTCTCATTGCCAAGTGTAACAATTTTGGATTACATTTTGAATCCACTTGTAATAACATGGTGCCATGAGTGAATATAGAACCCCAGAGAGATGAAGAGGTTGCCAGGTGGGGGACAGAAACTGAATAGGCAGGCAGGTAGTCATGCTGACAGAGGATTGTCCTTGACTTTTTGAGGGCATCTCTCTCTTTTTTGAGCCTTTTTGCCATTGCTTTTTAGAATTCTGTTTGAAAGCTCCTTGTTGCTTTAAGTGTTTATTTAGAAAGGGAGTAGAGTATGAGGGGAAATTTCTTTTTCCCTTGAAAAAGGATGATTGAAACATCTGAGTCGCACTTTTATCACACCAGCTGCAGAAGGGCCAAACAGCACTCCTTTGTGGAAAATGTTAAATTCCAGTCTTAACATTTTCTAGAAGACTTTGAGAACAAAGCCAAGTCAATCTTTTCAATACTGACTCAGAAACAGACACTTAGTAGAAAGAACCAGCAGCATTATAAGCACACTTTAAAATATGATTAGCAATCCAAAAAGCTGACATTAACAGTGGCATTCAGTGAATTTACTTCTTACTTTCTGAAAACTGTACAGGCCCCATTGCCATTTTTCCCTTCTCTCCAAAATTCTTTAGAAATGCATACATACCCAGTTAATAAAACATCTGCTAGAAAATAACCTGCTAACCACCACCCAACATGGCTTCAGATCCCACCACAGTACTTCCACTGCATTACTTTCTTTCACCCAAACAGTAGCTGAGGCCCGTGATAACAATATGCTCATTTCCTGCTTATTCCTTGATCTCTCAAAGGCTTTTGATACTGTTTCTCACACTTCTTCTTCTTTCGGCTTTTCCCGGTTAGGGGTTGCCACAGCGGATCATCTGTCCGCTCATGATTGGCACAGAAGGCACACACATGCACACATTCACACCTAGGGCCAATTTAGAGTGTCCAATCCACCTACTGCATGTCTTTGGGATGTGGGAGGAAACCAGAGCACCCGGAGGAAACCCACACAACCAGAGGGAGGACATGCAGACTCTGCACAGAAGGCACCCCAGCCGATAAACTGGAGAACCTCTTGCTGTGAGGCGGCAACGCTAACCGCTGCACCAGCGTGGCCGCCCGATGTTTCTCACTCTAAACTTCTAAATAAACTCTTAGACCTCAACCTCTCAAGCTCCTTAGTAAACTGGTTCTCCAGCTACCTCTTCAGTAGGCAACAATCAGTTTGTTGGCAAACTGTCCCCTCCCCCTTTCTTCCGGTCAACAATGGGGTTCCTCAACGATCAGTCCTTAGCCCCCTCTTATTCAATATCTTCACAAACAAACTACATTCTGCTTATAAACTCTCTACTCTGTTACAATATGCCAATGATTCCACACTCATCTCCACTGCCCATAGTATGCCGCCCGACTGAAAAAACTCCAGCTCTATTCAGTCGCATACCGCCTACTCAGAGGTGATCTGTGCCTGACGTACAAGGCCATGTCCAATCCTGAATTAATGGACATGCTCCACCTCAGAAAATCCAAATCCATCAGAGCCACGAGAACAAGTGACTTAAACCTCAACACAGAAATAAATAGAACGTGCTGGAGGGACAGATTCATAACCCAGAGGCTCCCTACACACTGGAGCAGAATCCCAGTCCATGTTAGGCAGAGCCCCTCACTGACTCTATTCAAGAGAAATCTCGACGAGTGGATGGGAGATCGTAGGTTTACCCCGGGGGTCATCTCTGTGTCACTACTAGACAGAGGCATAGTAAACTAAACCCTAAAAGGGCGTAGTATTCTCATCCTAAGGGGTGGTGTAAGCCACATACACTCTGGCTAGGCTTATAAATGCCCTAGGGCAGATAGCCTAGTACGAACCTATGACCTTTTAACACTGACTCAGTATACCTTCTCAGCCGTAGAAACATGGCTCTTCATTAATCAGCTAGTACTAAATCCTAAAAAAACAAATCTCCTTCTCTTCTTTCCTAAAACACTGAACACAAATCCTCTTTTGTCATCACCTCCTTCGACAATAATATCATTAAAGCTGAACCTCATACCAAAGTACTTGGCGCCATAATCGACGATTAACTAAAATTTGACCTACACATTTAAGAATGCATAAAAAAAACACCAGAAACTCAGGTTACCTTACAGAAATTGTAAATTCTTCACACCAGCTTCCAAACTTTCCTTGGCTCAGTCACTCCTCCTACCTTGATAACTTTATGCTGCTCCTATCCTAACATTCAATCTACTTTATTGTCCAAACTTGAACAAACATACAACAAAATAGCAGATTCGCCACAAACCTCCCTCACAACTCTCACCACTGTCTTGCTCTAAAGAAGCTACAATGGCCTGAATTCTCTCATCAACTATTACTTTCTCAATTACAGATCACACATTCTGTTCTCTACAATCCCTCCCTACTGCCCTTCCCTCTCCAACCTTGTATCGTACTACATTCCCCTCCGACATCTCCACTCAACTGACCAACATCTTCTTGACATCTATAAACCCAAAAAGAACATTGGGAAGTCCCTTTACAAGTACTCTGTAGCACCTGTTTGGAACACACTCCTCCCCAACATACAAAATATCTATGAACACCACCAGAAAGTTAAGAAACTGTCCCTTGATACTTGTCCTGTCCATGCCTTGCTCCCACTTGACATCTCTGTAGTCTCCACCTCCCCTCTGTCTCACTCCTCTTCACATCTATTTGAATTATATCCTTCCCTTGCTCCTCATTTTCTTTCATTTTACTATCCGACATGGAATTACAATGTCATTATTCTCTTGCATCATACAGATAGAACTTATAACTTCAAAATGATACCTTCTGTACTGTTATACCACTGTTTTGTCCTCTTCCTGGGGATACTTTTTGTTATATAACTTATTTTACCTTATTACACTGTATATTACTGTGACGGGAATTTTCCATGTAACTTGTGTGTTATTTGTGCTTTCATATGTAGACTGGAATTTGTCTCCTCAGGGTTATGGGAATGTACACTGGACTGTTTTGCTATTTGTACTATAAGTTCATGTTTGTATACAAATTTTGCTATTGTACCATTATTTTATCCTTGTATGAAGACTGGAGCTTTTCTCCTCAGGTCTTGATTTTGTTTTGTAATTGTAACACATACGTCTTAATTATAGTTTTGCGTTATGTCCTTTAATAAACGTTGTTGTATACTCCACTGAAAATGAGCCACTGGCTCAGCTGGATTAACCCAGTTAAACAAATGTCAAATATATAAACTTTATTCTTCAGGAAGGTTAACCTTTAACATTTTCATGTTTTTGAAAGATAACAGTAAAAAAAAAAAATTAGCACGTGATCCTGACAATTTAAAATCCTGAATGTTAAAATACTATAAAAATATATCTTTTCCCACAGCTTATACAATGTTTTCTCATCCTTATCAGAGGGAATGGGGTTAGCAGCAGTAAATTGTTTGCTAGATGTTTTAGATAAAGAAATTACTGCTTGCTCTGCTTTAAGATTTGAAAACAAATACTTTCAGTTTGAACTATCCTGTACAACCTGTAAGACTTCTTAAGGACAGAAGGTTGACTTGCAAGGTAAGGTAGAAGCACACAGAAAAGGTAGAAGCACACAGAAAAACGTACTCAAAAGCAGGGAATACAGGAGGAACAGCTGCAGATTCAGGCAAATCCATCTGTAATAAATTGTATTACATTTTCTGTGTCAAAGGGATTTCAATCTGCTTCCACTGAAACACACATTTCATCTGAAACAATGTCTTAGAAAATGACAAATCTTAAAAAAGGAAATGTGAAACAACACTTTCCCCAGAAAAAAAAATTGGTACTTGCGTATTATTGCAACCGCATTCCAAAGTCACCTTAGCAGAAACAAAGGCAGAAAATAACTGGAAATGCCAGAAAACTGTTAAGACAGAAGTGGTTTATGGCATAAAATAGCATCACATCGCCGTGGAATTAAGGTTATGGTTGAATGTTTTTATTGGTCATATCTAAATTCTGTGAAATGTCTGAATTCAGCATTTTAATTCATTACGAGCTATATCTACATCATTAGGCAAGCACAAACAAAAGGTCAGTATGCATTATGCAGAATGCTGTCACTCTACAGCATTTGGTCTATTCAGAAATAAAGAAATGACGGCCAAACCTACATGATGGTCTGTAGATGTCCTTTTGACAACTTCTGCAACTGTTGGCAGTGTAAGGGACACCCCTCCCCATATCTAGATCCTTAATTTTCAATAGCTGCCGTTTCCTCCTTTTGTAGATCTTTGCAGATGGTTCCAAACAATGCGTATTTACGTTGCAACATTACGCTGAGATGGTTTAATACTTTTCAAGTCTGGTTCATTCATTCGTAGTAAACTGTTATTTTTGGAGTACATGCATGGGCTTGGGAGACTTGCTAGACAAGAAGTGTGGAGAAAGCCAAAAAGTGCACACAAATTGTCTCAGTATTTCGAATATACAGTTACTAAGCTGCTATCGGCAGTTGTGTATTATCCAGCTGTTTTGGAATGTGGTTGCGATAATACGCAAGTACCAAAAATTCAGATGTCAGAAATTCTTGAAGTACAACAATCAATGCCTGCTCTTCTGACTGAAAATCCAGGTCAAAACGAGAGAGAACTCTCTGTCTTTTCTTCCTTGAAGAAACAGAAAATACGGAAAAGGCATTAATTAGCTCCTTAGCACATCTTGGCAAATCTTCCCAGTCAAAAGAAATACAAACAAGAGATGGGAAAGTTTTCTCACTATGTTTAGCAATCCTGGGAAACTTCCTGAAAAAATGACCAACGCTTAGAAGGCATAATTACCACAGCTTCAGGTACTCTATCACAGAAGAATGAAGAATCTTCACATGTCCCCTTCTCTTAGCCTGACAAGACTAGTTCTCTCTTGGCCACTAAGGGCATCCCTACAGAGGCATAGGATAAGACTATCCCCCAAGTCTTTGATGGCTATAGATTTAACACCATGGGGTCTGGGGAAAAAATAGCTGTTTGAGTAACAAGAGGCTACAGAACATTCACTCACATTAGTGTCTGAGGCAAATTAGGAGCCAGTCTGCCACCTGAAGACTGCCTAACATCTTTATTCTTCTTGCAGGCAGGGGAAACTATAACCTTGGGGACTGGAGGCTGCTCCTTAGCTAAGGTAAGAATGAGACCTCAAAATTGGACAGTGGAGCCTGGACGAATTGGTAACAGATAAGGAAGTGGACAAGTGGTACAGAGGCACGTAAATCACTGTCATTCCTTCACAAGCATAGTATCCTGCCCCACATATACTAAAACACTAAGCTTAACTAGATTCTGTCAGAAGGTAGACATTTTTTACAGAAAGTTCAAATTCATTCATTAACTTCTTTGAAAATGCAACCACAGTCCTTAAACTATATATATTTATCCCAAGGCAATACTTCTGCTAGAAAAAGGGAGTTTTTAATCAGAAAAATATACAGAGCAGAAGAGTTTCCCCAGTAGGAGACTTTTCTGCTCACTCCTGAAAGACTGCTGTCAACTGACAGTTACAAAGGACCCTGTGAAGAACCATTCTTTGGCAGCAAAAAAGTCCTGAGGATTTTTGAGATCCAGCTGTTTTATTACTGGAGTACTCCTCAAGCTCCTGACATTTGGAACATGTGGAAGATGCCCTTAAGGTTTGAAAGGCTGGCCAGTCACAATGGGGCCTCTACAAGCCTAGCCATAGGATTACCCTGGCATCATGTCACCCGACCTTAGTTCCTAGAGCCTCTGTCAAGTAGAGCCACTGGAGTTATCCCCAGGGTGAATCAGTCTGTGAGCTCACACAATATTTTTGGATAGCTCTCAAAAACCTTTTCATACTAAGCTTTTCTACTGAGTAAGTTCCTGCAGCATGGATTTAATGCTGTTACACAAAAACAACCTTACTTCTGACCCTGGTCACTACAGTCCCATAGACCATCTTAGCCTAATTTGCAAAGCCATGGAATGCATCATATCCTGCTTTATAAACTCAGACATTGAAAACCTGATTGCTCTGGACCCTTACAAACTGAGCTTTTTTGACAGTAGATCATGCCTACCTGGTAAAGTTCTTTGAAATAGTCAGAGAAGTTGTGGAAGGTGGCCATGCAGTTCACACAAATAATTAAAGGACCTAAGCACAAACTCGTACCTGTGCACCGGATAACAGACTGGTTGCCAAAGGGAACACACACAGTTAAAGTAGCTGGAGCTACTTCAGAAAGTACAAAAAAAAGTGATCAGCAATACCCCTCAGGGCTCTGTGCCTGGACCCCTTCTATCTAATGATCTGACATTGAAAAGTACAGTTGTGTACACTTACCATAAATGTAGATGTTAGAGTGTATTCACTGTTGCAGTCATTACATTTGGGTTATCTGCTTGCAGTAGCCCTCAGTTGGCCTGATTAACAAAGTCTCGGGTCCTGCATTGATTGCTGTCCCTTCTTCCATGATGTCAGGTCATCAGGGATATAAAACATGCAGCCGACGCCATTAAATCAGTTTTTCTTGCCCCAGATGTCAGGTGCCCCCCTAATGGGAAGCAATTAAATCTATAAATACAAGGATATACCGCCAACAAAAAAGCAAATACAACAAAAAGCTTTTAGAGCATAGCAAATGAGAGTAGAGGTATAGCCAAAAGAAGAAAGGGGGCTGGAGAGAGGGTAACCAGGACTGTACAGTGAATACACTCGAACATCTACATTTATAGTAAGGGGACACAACTGTACTATGTTTTTCGTATTTCACTGTTGCAGTCATTACATTTGGGTAGATTCCCAAAGCTAAGGTTGGGAGGAGGAAGTCAAAAAGAATTAGGACCAGCTATAAGGCCCTGCAAGACTTCAGTGACAAAACCAGCTCTGGATTTAGAGAAAATTGGCAAATGATAATGCTTGGTGAAAGTATGTACAGAACTCCAGGTAGCAGCTTCTAGGATGTCCCTAGTAGGGACGCCCCTGAGAAAGGCTGTATAGGTAGATGCCGCCCTGGTCGAATGGGGTCTGATGCCCTGTGGGATAGGTTTTCCATGGTGCTTATAGCAGAAATGAATGCAGTGGCCTATCCATTTTGAAATGGTTTGTTTCGAAATAGCTTTCCCCTCTGTCCCTGCGGCAAATGCCACTAGCGGTTGTTCAGATTTCCTTTGAAGTTTACTCCTGTCCAAGTAGAATCTAAGCTGTCTGTGCATATCTAAAGAGTCTACTATCTGTTCCCCTTTGTTCTCTGGGTTAGGAAAGAAGGTAGGCAAATGAATGGACTGATTAAGAGCCACACTGGATACCGCCTTGGGCATGAAGTAGGGATTGGTTCTGAGGGACACCCTGTCCGCATGAAAGAGGATGAAAGGTTCCACTGCCATAAGGGCCTGTAATTCGGATACCCTTCTTGCAGAAGTGATTGCTAAAAGGAAAGCTGTTTTCCAGGAAATAAATTTTAAATCTGCAGTAGCAGTTGGCTCGTAAGGAGGAAGAGTGAGTTTTTCCAAGACAAAGTTGAGATTCCATGCTGGAGTTGAAGTTCTCCTGGGTGGCCTTAAATTTTTGGCCTCACTGAGGAACTGCTTGAACAGTGGATGAAATAAGAGGGGAGGCTCTGGGCTATAATGAGCTGAAATGGCTGAGGCATGAATTTTGATGGAGGAAAAAGACAAGCCCTTATGAAGCATCTCAGTCAAGTATTATAGAACCTGAGGTAAAATGGGCACTGCTGCGTTCATTCATTGAGATTGGTTCCAGGCACAGAATCTTTTCCATTCTGCAGCATAAGATTTTCTAGTACTAGGCCTCCTTGCCTCTAAAATGATATCCATCACTGATTTACTGAGGGATGGTAAAGGATAGATTAGGTAATTAGCCAGGCTGCTAGGTTCAGGGTTTGCAGCTGAGGGTGCAGAATCTGGTTCTCCTGCTGAAACAACAGGGAAGGCGTCACGTGACACACTGCGCAAGAGAGGGTACCAGTGTTGGCGAGGCTGTGTTCCACAATGCCATGGCTAGTCTGCAGAGGGGGGTAAGAATGTGTACCCCCCTGCTTATGTACCAAATGATAGTGAGTGGTCTTATCCGTCTTTACCATTAGTTGTCCTGGAAGAATGTGGTCCTTAAAGGCTGTCAGAGCATTCTGTACAGCTAACATTTCCTTTTGATTTATTTGCAAGTGCATTTGACTTGGGTTCAATTTGCCCTGAATGCACTTCCCTGCCAAATGAGCCCCCCATGCATAGTCTGATGTGTCTGTTGTTAATTTGGGCAGCAGGGGGTAATGTGAATGGTAGTCCCCTATTTTGGTTGCAGGCCTCTGCCCACCACAGGAACTCTAGGCGTAGGCAAGGCATGATAGGAATCCTTGCTTCTAGATCCTGTGAATGTTGACACCATAGGCTTTTGAGATACCATTGTAGTTTCCTCATATGCAGCCTTGCATATGGAATTAGAAGAATGCAGGAGGCCATGAACCCCAAGGCTTGCAATATTTGCCTTGAAGATAAGCTGGGTTTTTGTGGCTACTTGTTTGAAGTAAATTGTCAAATGAATCTGTTTCTCTGGCGTGAGGAAAGCCATCTGAGAAGTTATATTCCTGGGAGCAAGCTTGAATACAATTTGTTGGCAGGTTACCAGGTGGGATTTCTTTTCATTTATGGTGAACCCCAGACAAGTCAGCACCCTTTGAACAAAGGCCAGATGATTCAAAAGAATGTCCTTGCTTTCTGCCTGAATTAGACAATCGTCCAGGTATGGGTATATTTGAATATTTCTTTGCCTGCAAAATGCAATGATTGGAGCTATGCACTTTGTGAATATCCTGGGCGCAGTAGTAGATAAGACAAATGGCAAGTGCAGAGAACTGACAGTGCATGTAACCTGCTTTGAAGCATAGGTATCTTCTGCAAGACTCCCTGATAGGGATGTGCAGGTATGCTGCTTTTAAGTCTAGTGTTAACAACCATGTATCCTTGCCTGGCATAGGAAACAGCTGGTGAAGAGTCAGCATTTTGAATTTTGGAATCACCAGAAAGATGTTTAGAATTGAAAGGTCCAGGATAGGACACCATGTATTGCCTTTTCTGGGTACCAGGAAAAGCCTTGAATAGAAACCATGTCCCTTTTCCTCTTCTGGTACCAACGGAATAGCCCCCATGTTTAAGAGAGAGAGAGTACTTGATTTTGGGCCTCTGCCCACTGATTTGGGGGTAGATCTGGCCACCTGCTTGGTGTTGGTAACGTTTGGAAATTAAATCTGTATCCCTGGGACACTATATTTAAAACCCATTTGTCCTGGGTTATGAGTTCCCAGTTTTTGGCCTGCAGACCAATCTTTCCGCCTAAAGGTGCATTCAGTTGGGAAGTTCGTGGAAGTTTTAAAAGCAAGTAATTGAAACAGTTTTCCATAGGGGGGAGTCTTATTACTCCCAGGTTTGGGTGCGGAAATCCCCCACCGCCTAGTCTTTTGTGTCCATTGGGACTGAAACCTGGAGTTTCTGCTGTGTCTGGGTTTGGCTTGAGAAGACCTGGAAGGGGCTGGAAAGGACTAATTTTTAGAGGGCCAGTGCCTACTAAATCTAGGAGGCTGAACTTGTGAGAAATCTTTAACAGTGTGCATAAATTTAGCTTTATCTTCCACCTTTTTAAGAACTTCCTCAGCCTTGTTGCCAAACAGGCGGTCCTGATTTAAGGGAGCTTCCAACAATTTAGCTTTAACATGATCAGGCAAACCTTGCTCCTTAAGCCAAGCGTGCCTTCTGAGCAAAGACCCAGTAACAGCAGCCCTGCAAGAGGCCTCTAATGAATCAAATCCACATTGCAAAGTATGTTTTCCACCCTGTTCAGCAGAATGCATTAAATCCTGTAATTCTTTATTTTCAGCACAGTCAGGAATTAACATAATTTTCTGGTCAGGAATTAACATAATTTTCTGTTTAAGCAATCCAATAACATGTTGTTGATACTTTAACATATGAAACTGACAGTTTAAAGCCCTAATGGCCAAGGTTGCAGAATTGTAAACTTTCTTACCCCCATCTATCCAGCGCCAAGGAGTCTCTATCAGAGGGGGTAGGATTTTTAGCAGTAGAAGCCTTAATGCCCTTGGGTCCCTGTGAAATAGTCTCTGGATCCGCAATAGGATTTTTAAAAAGGAACGTGTGAGAATCAGGAACCCTGTAATATCGGTCAGATTTTCTGGGAGCAGGAGGCAAAGAATCAGGGTCCAAACTAGATTCTGAAAAGGCATCATCAACAATGTCTAGTTCAGGAGGTATAACTAAAGGCCTATGCTGAGGCAGGAGTAAGAAATCCCCAAGCCTCTTTTTAGAATCAGAAAAATCCGGGCTTTCCCAGTGGAAATGCACCCTTAAGAGTATGTAGTGTCTCACCCAAAGAAAAATCCTCTGTAGGGGAAGCAGAGGGAACAGAGTCCTCTGCATCAGAATCCTCGTAAGTAGATAAAGGCAACTCCAGATCATCAAAAGAATCAGAAAAATCAGAATCCTGTTCAGAAGATTCATAAACAACTTCAGTCCTAGGTCTCTTAGAAGGGGGAGGTTGGCTTCCCCTGATTAGAGTTATAAGATCTTCAGCCATTCTTACAATTTGTTTTTTTTTTAGGCATCGAGGCCTGAGCATGTGGCCTGGGCATCGGTTTCTTAGGCATGGTTCAAGATTTTGGCTTAAATGAAGAAGGAGGCGCTGGTTTAATATGCAAGTCCGTAGGCCTGAATACACCCTCAGAAGCCGGTACCTGCACATCGGCTCCGGACCCATCCAAAGTAGAGACATCCACAGGTTCCACAGTTGAAGGATCTTGCGGCATACCGGACTCCGAATGGCTCTCAGTAGAGGCCTGCGAGTCAGAAGTAGCGGGTACCAGGGGCTGCGAAAGCGCCTCACTTGAGTACCGGCGAACTGGCGACTGGCTTAAGAGAAGCTTCTTCGGCAGCTTTGGACCTTGGCAGCCTGTCTCTGTCTTTATCTTTGCATTTTTCAGAATCCCGGTAGTCGGACGGCTAACCAACGAGATTTCTGGATAATTAAACCGAGAACAGAAATATTTAGAAGCGAAAATATACAGACTGCGGATAGTGTGCTGATTAAATAAAGCACAAAACCAACAGCAAGGTACGTCGTGGTCAGGGGCTAGGCAAGGAATACAGTACGAATGAAAATCTTTGTGAGGTATTTGCTTTCCACAAGTAATGCAATTATTAACTTTTACTGACATCGGTAAGGAGCAAGAAAAGGTTTCCCCAATGGAGTACTTAGCTTTAGTTTAAGACTTCGGTTCTGAAACTCGAAAACAAAAATTTCAGGAGTCGGCCGATTGGCACTTGCGAACTGCTTCTGCTTCGTTCTCCACACGACAGGAAAGACTGATGTAATGGCATCGGCTGCATGTTTTATACCCCTGACGTCATGAAAGAAGGGACAGCAACCGACGCACGACTCAAGACTTTGTTAATCAGGCCGACTGAGGGCTACTGCAAGCAGACAACCCAAATGTAATGACTGCAACAGTGAAACATGAAGAACATCCAATAATACAGACTGTGGTTACTAAATCTGAAGGTCACTGCAAGCTAGATCTTGCTGGTCACAACTTCGAATACCACTTCACTGTAGCTTGGTCTACACTTTGAAAAGACAACTGGATTAACAATTGGATTTAAAAAGAAATTGTGTAGTTACCATAACATTCCATCTGTGTTGCCTGCTTCAGTCTTCATCAGACCTGTAGGTTACAGTTCCGCATTTGGAAATGACTTGTCGTTAGCAAGCTAGAGCTTCTCCTACCCTACCTATAATCCCTCGTTCTTCCCAGATACCTCAGATCGAGTTTGCTGTTAATTCTCTTAGAAGAGAGAGTACCTATCTTAAAAAAAAGAAAGCTTAAAGGATGCTCAGAAGCTCAAAATAGGAACAAATGTTCCTAACACTATCCATCAGGGCCTTCAGATACAAAGAAAGGGGAAGGAGGGAGGGAAGGTTGTTGAAGACTGAAGCAGACAACACAGATGGAACGATGAGTACATAACTTCTTTATCTGATGTCTGTTCAGTCTTCATCAAAGCTGTGTGACAGAGTCCCCAGCTACATAGATCTGGGTGGCTTTCATGGAAGGATATTCTGGAAATCTGCAGAGCCAAAAGTAGCCCTATTCCTGGAGATGATTATCAAGTCTGTAATGTGAGATAAAGATGAGATAATTTGCCCATGAAGCAGCCTCACAAATGTCTTTCAAAGAGACCTTAGTCCAAAACGTCTGAGGTGTGGCTATGGACCTGTGGAATGAGCTTTGACTTGCCTAGGTCAGAGAACATTCTTAGAGGAGTATATATTAAATCCCAGAGCCATCTAGCTATGGTAGCTTTGACAACCACTTTCCCTTTTTTGGAATCTGAGAAAGTCACAAACAGTTGGTCAGATTTTCTGAAAATGTTTGTTCTATCCAGGTAGAAGCACAATTCTCTATGAACATTTAAGAGGTACAGCATATATTCTCCCTTATTCTGGGAATTTGGGAAGAACACAGGGAGGTTGATGGATTGATTAACAGTATTTTCTGTAGTGACCTTGGGTAAAAAAGAGGGATTCGTATGTAGAGTAACTTTGTCTTTATAAAAGAAAAGATAGGGGGATTCAGAAGATAAGGCTTGAAGCTCTGATACTCTTTTGGCAGAAGTGATGGACACTAAAAAGCTATTTTCCAGGACAAAAAATTTAAATTTACCTTTGCACCTGGTTCAAAGGGAGGTAAGGTCAGTGCTTGGAGTCTCACAGAGGGGGAGGGTTTTTGATAGGTGGACAAGATAGAAACATACCATTAATAAAAGCTTTGCAAAGTATAGAAGCTAAGGAGCCACAATTTTCTCCTATATGGAAATTAGAGATGGCTGCTAGATGAACTTTGACAGTAGAAACACTGGCCCTGGAATGAAACAGACCAGCTAAGCAGTCCAATACTGCCAGAACAGGCACCATGAGTGAACAATAAAGTGCTGTTGTGCCCATATGGAAACCTTTTTCACTTTTATAAATTTTCCTGGTACAGGTCTTATGGGAAGAAAGTCTGGAATGTCCAGCCATCATTGGAATTGGAGAAACCATGCAGTTAACTTCAAGTTGTGATGATCCGGATGTTGTTGCCCTGAGGGATGAGTCAGGACATCTGGAAAGGGTTCCAACATCCACGGCAGGCAAATCAGATGGGACAAGAAGAAGGTGAACCTGACTTGCCGAGGCCAGAAGGGAGCAATGAGGATCACTTTGCGGGAGCAATGAGGATCACTTTGCTCTTCAACCTGCTTGCTTTCTGAAGAAATGTGGGGATCAGCAGAACAGGTGGGAATGCATACCATAGGCTGGGGGCCAAGCATTGGCTACAGCATCTACAGAGGGATCAGGGCAAAGAACCTCTGCATTTGTTGTTGTGGGAAAACAGCAAGGAGGTTGCAGCGTGGTTGACCCCATTTGAGTAAAATCTTGTTTGCCACTAACTGATTAAAAAACCACTCACTGAGCATCAATAAAACTCTGCTGAGCCTATCTGCCAGTATGTTGTGCTCCCCCGGAATATGCACTGCAATTAGAAAGCTGTTAGTAGACAACTCATTGCCACACTTTCATTATTTCTCGACATAGTGGTTAAGACCTTGTTTGTTGATGTATCACACAACTAACATGCTGTTGGTCTGAATCGCAACACCACCTAGAGGAAGAAGGGAGTGGAGTGCTTGCAACGTTAGAAGCACCGCTCTCATCTCTTGACTGTTGATATGCAGGCTGGTCTCCTGGAGAGTCCATGTGCCTTAACTGTCCAGCCCAGGTAATGCCCCACTCCACAGAGCCCAAAGCCCTGAGGACAAGATTTGCTGGAGGGACTGGGACAGCTAGCATCTGTCTGATGTGCATCCTTAGCAAATGAACCCTGTCTGGTGGGAGATAGGCCAGGGTTTTGTTTGTGTTCAGACGTTGTCCTATAAAATCTATGGTTTGGACTGGTTGTAATTGCGACTTCTGAAGATTTCAGTGATCCCTAAGGCTGGGGCCAATTGCAGGAGAAAGTCCCTGGCCTGAACCAGTAGGTAATTGGTTGGTGCGACTAGGAGCCAGTCATCCAGATAAGGAAACACATGGAGTCCCTGCAGTCTGAGATGGGCTGCATTTAGTGAACATCCTGAGGGCTGTGGTGAGACTAAATGGAAGGGCTCGGAATTTGTATTGGCTGGCTCCCTGCCTGAAATGAAGTTACCTTCTGGAGTGCCTATTCATTTTCATATGAAAGTACGCGTCCTTCAGGTTTATCAAGCACATCCAGTCATCCATCTGTAGAAAGGGAAGGATGACCTAAACCATAACCATCTTCAAATTCATGTGTTTCACCGATTTGTTCAAGTAAGTTAGGTCCAGTATGGGTCTGAGGTCCCCTGTCTTCTTTGGAACTAAAAAGAACCGGGAGTAGATTACTGATCCACGTTGGTCTGGAGGGACTTCCTGGATGACTCTTTTTTGAAGCAACTTTGCAATTTCTAAAGTTGCTGCCTCCCTCTGATTATCAGGGAGGGTTTTTGTCTTGGTTTGGTGAGGTTTAAAAGGGAATGGAGTAACATCTGGATATTAATTCCTTGCACCCATCGGTCATTCACAATGGCTAACAAGGCTTCTAGGGGCGAAGAACAATGTCCCCCAACTGTCTCCACAGAGGGACAGTCGAGCAACCTTCAGGGATGCTGAAAAGGTCTCTCTGAAGGAGTATTTCAAGATCCTTGACTTTGTGGACCTCCTCTACCATGTGGACAGCATCTACCATTCAAATTATTCCCCCCTCTGACCCTGGGAGAAAAATCTCCCTAAGCATCTTGGAAAGGACCTTGGGACTTCATAAACCACAACTTCTTTCCCCCATGCTGGTTCCTGGAAAAGGACCTTTGTGGGGTAGGGAGGCAAATCTCGACAGCAGACAGGGTCTTTCTGTCCTTCTTGCTGTGGGAGAGTTTATCTCATACTGTTGGTCCAAAAATGCAAGCAGCATCAAAAGGGGCATTGACGAATGATGCCTTAAAGTGTCCCCCAAAGTCACACAGCTGCATCCAGGCATGACACCTAATGGCAATGCCAGAACCAGACGTCCTAGAGGTACCCTCTACTGCATGAGAGATGAGCCTCATGGACGCATTTGAAATGGACTGCAGAGTGGCCATACAAGAGAAGGAGTTCTGCTCCTCTGCCATCATGGACTCAGGGCCAGAGCTAGAGAGTTCCTGAAGCAAGTCCCTCTGTAGCCTCAAAGTGGGAAAGACAGTTCAGTGCTCTGAGGGCAAAAGTGGAAGAGTAGTAAACTCTTTTTCCAAATCTGTCCATAGCCGCAGATTCCCTGTTAGGGGGATGGACAGTAGAGCTTCCTGGGCAAGCTCTTTCTTGGTGGCTGCCACAATTACCATAGCAACTACTGGAATGCCCTTCGTCCAGTGGAGTCTATCCTGGGGGTCACTACAGATTATGTCAGCTCTTTTAGGGATCGGTTCTGCAGCATCTGGTTCCTTCCATGCCCTTGCACACACCAGGTCGACTACAGGGGGGGGGGGCACCCAAGATGTAGATGGGCCAGTCCCGAAGGTCTCCAGGAACACTGACGCACCAGGGTGGGGTTTTAGGATGACCAGCCACCTTTCTGATGAAGGATTTCCAAAATATCTCGAAAACAAATGTCAGATGGAGATCTAGGGGACCCCCCCTTCATCAAAGTCAATGCCTGTAGTAAGACATTCTTCTGAAGGATCTAAATGTCTCCATTTGCACCTTTTCTTCTGAGGGGTCTCCTTGGTGGGCTATTTCAGGGAGGTGTCAGAAAAAACTTGGGCTTCCACAAATGGAAGAGACTGGAGGCCCGGAGAGGCTGGCTTTCCAGGTTGCAGAAGTCAGGTCTCCGATGCGGAACCCAGAAGGGAAAGTGGAAGAAACCGGAAACCTCCTAGGAACAGAGAGAACCCTCTCCAGCACCTGAAAGGCTGAGGGACTCCTTAAGTCCCGAGGAAGCCTCCTCTGCCTCGAAGGATCAGGAGAAGACCATCCCTGGTCTCCAGCAACCCTCTACTCAAAGGGAGGAGTCGGCACTGTGCTGCTAAACACCAAGGTGCTGAGGGGAAGAGACAGCTCCAAGAACTTTGGAGTCTAACTCGTCCCCCTGACTAGATGCTGAGGCTTCAGCTCTGAGATGCACTAGGCCCCAGTGCAGTCAGCACTGAGCATGTCAGGGAAGCAGTCAGGCTGGAAGTTGAGATAACAATCAGACCTGACATCTCAGCCTCTGGGACTGATGGTTCCAGGAGCTTTGGAGCAGCAGGTCAGATCAGAGAAGGACAGACTATTTTGCAGAGGGATGCTCTGCTTGAGGATCCCATAGGGAATGGAGCTGGAATGACCCGCATCTGGATCTGCGTGCAGAGAAAATTTGTCAATCTGTCCACCTCATTCTTTGACAAGCTCCAAAAGGACCTGGTGGAAGAGGTGACAGAGGAAGGTCTGGAGTGAGATCTGGGAGAGACATCCCAAGGGGATGTAATTGGCACCAACCGCCCTGAAGTGACAAGTTGGGCACAGAGCAGAGGAGTAGGTGCAGAGTTCAGAGCTGAAGGGCTCTGCTCTGAAGTTCTCAGGGCCTTTTTGGGAAACTCCAAAAGAGCTAAAGAGTAGGGGTTGGGGGACCATTTCTTATGGTCAATAGAGTCCTTAGGTTTCTTAGAGGGGATTTGAGCAACTGAGAAAGAAGGGTTAGCTAGGGAGGGAGGTGGAATAAGTCCTTTTACAACCAAGTTATTCCTTCTATCTGCAAAAGTTCGAGGGAGGAAGGCCTTGCAGATAGAGCATGTCACTTCGAGGTGTGCAGGCCCCAGACAGTAAACACACTCTCTGTGGGCATCAGACACTGGGATCTTGTGCCCATAGGAAGTGCATTTCTTAAACCCTAAGGGTTTATCGGATTTCTCCAATATAGTGGAAAGCAAGAAGGAAATAAGAGAAGAATGCAACGGAAGAACACACACGGTATGATATAAAAAAAAAATAAAGCTAAAGAGTTTTTTTCATAGGTGTTTATAGGCTAACGATCACAAGGGCCTTTTTAATGCTAGCCATGCATCCCAAATCTCTGACACGTTATGATACACATAAGTGTTAAGCACTAATGTATAGCTGAGAGAGAAGAGTAGAGTAAAAGGAAAAAAAAAAAACAGGCTAAAGGCCAACTCACGGTAACACAAAACTGTAAACAGAAAACACCCAGGAGGAGCTTAGAACAGACTGATGATGGGTTGCTGATGTGCGGCAAATGGGATCTAAGGTATTGGGGGGGGGGGGGTGAGGCATTATGTGTAAGGTAGAACAGCTCCAGTTTGGAAGCTTTAGCTTGCAAACAGCCACGTCAGTTCCAAGGACAGAACCACAACCCACAGGTTTGATGAAGACTGAACAGACATCAGATCATCCTCAGTTGCAAAACACTGTAATTTCTAACATTTATGATTTAAGACCATCTAAATCTCCTAATTACACACATTACTCTTTTAGAATTGGGGCACAAACCAATATATGCAAAGTTTTTGTTCCTAATGACTTATACTCTAAAACTGAAGATGTATTAATTATTTCCTGTCCATTGACTTGACCACATCACAATTACTTTTAATCTCATATTCACGTCTAATAACTTAATATGTAAAAATCTTCCTGCATATATAATAAAAAATAAGGGTTTTAAAGCCTGGTTTATTAATGAAATTGAAACATTTTTTATAATTCAACAATAATGGAAAAGTTACCGATATTATTCTTTGGGATTCTCTGAAAGCATATTTGAATTGTAAAATTAAAAACTGGTATGTATGTAAAAGAAGAGAATGGGATAGAGAACTGAAACAATTACAAACTATGATATTTTAAAGTAAAAAATTAAACCAAATGATCAAACTAACAATTTAGAATTAGAAACCTTAAATCAAATATATATAGATATTCTTAATCATAAGATCTCTATATAACTTGAAAAAATAAAATTTGCAATCTTATTCAGTAAGTCCTAAAAGCCTACACAGAACAGCCATTAGATCGAAAAAAATGAATACATTAAATCATATTAAGGAGATTTCACATAAATATAGAAGTAAAAATGAAATAGTTACTAATCTAGCAAATATATATTAGAATGTTAAAGAAATCATTACGAGCAAATAAATAATAATAATAATAATCTGATAAACATTAATAGTCTTGTGAACATCCTAAAAGAAAACTTTACTTATAAGTTAACTAAAGAACAAAGAAATATTATCGATAAACCTTTTTCACTTAAGGAAATCAAAGATTAAATCAAAAATCTTAAAATGAATAAACCTCCAAGTTTAGACATACTAATTCCTGAACTTTACAAATTATTACCAGAAAAGATATAAAATATTTTATTAAAAGCATTTAATGATATTAAATACATGTCAAGTGCACCTCTATCTTAGAGAGTTTTCATTTATTTCACCAATACTAAAACAAGGTTCTATATTATATCCTCGAATGCTTAAAAAAAGCGAACGCTGATTGATCGAACTTATTTTCGCGAAACTGCAAAATATCGAAGCAGCAGAAACTCAAATTTTTTCCTAGGGAAAGAATTTGGTAGTCTGTTTCTGTTGCTTCGGTATTTTCAGTGTTATGGTGGAAAGTTACCGGTAGGATTTAGTTAAGTGTGCGATTGTGTGGATATGAGTGCTAGGGTGAGTTAGGGTTAGGGCTTGGGTTAGGTGTGTGTACGATTGAGTGGGCATGAGAGTTAGGGTGGATTTAAGTGAGTTAGGGAACGGGTGAGGTGAGTGTGCGATAGTGATGGACCTTAGGGTTAGGGTTTGGGTTAAGTGGGTAGTTAGTTGTGTGTGCATAGTTTAGTGTAGGGTTAGATATCAGATTTTAGGTGTATGTGTGTGGATTTCTGTTTGTTTGGTGTGCTTGTGTTGCGTGTGTGTTTTGGATCAGCGATTTTTTTCCCTGGGAAAAAAATCGCTGATCTGACAGTTCGAGATTGTAAGCTTTCAGTTAAGTTGGGTCGATCAATCAGCATTCGCTTTTTTAAGCGTTCGATATAATATAGACCCTAAAACAAGATAAAGACCCTAAATTTTGTTCTTCTCATCATCCTATTTTAAATATAGATTATAAAATGTTTATGTCAATACTGACAAAACGAGTAAATAATATTTTGGCTGAAATTATTAACAGTGATCAAACAGGCTTTATATCAAACAGGAGAGCATATAATTACATTATTAGACTCAAAAGCTTGATAGATTTTGCTGACAAAAGAATAAGAGAGAACTTTCAATTGCAAGTTTAGATTTAGATAAAGCATTTGATTCTGTAAATTGGAATTATTTGTTTAAAGTTCTTGAACAATATAATTTCTCTGCAGAGTTTATTAATCTAATCAAGATGTTATATAATGATGTGTCTGCATTTATTAAAATAGATTCATTCCAGTCTAAACCATTTAGTATTTTAAAGGGTACAAAACTAGGCTGTCCACTTTCTCCACTGTTATTCTCACTATGTACTGAACCATTTGCAAATCATGTTAGATCTAATAAAAATATAAACGTTTTTTCAACAGGCAAGGATTACTCTTCTAAAATACAATTAGTTGTGGGCAATATATTATTAACTACTTGTAATACGGATTCATCATTACAGCATATAATTAAATGTATGGAATGCTTTCAAGATATTTCTTGACTGAAATTCAATCATAACAAAACTAATGCATTGTTAATCAATACAAATCTAAATTGAGATCTAAAAAAGTATAGTAATTTTAATTGGGATACAATTCACATGAAGCATTTGGGAGTTAACTATAACCTCAAAGTAGTAAAGAACTAACACAGCAAATTGCACAGATACAACTAATAAGATTTCACAACTAATTTCAAATCAGAATAAACTATTTTTGAATATGGAAGATATGAATATTCTAAAAATAATATTACCAAAAATGTTCCTTTATATTCAATCTTTAATCTTATGTCCTAATAAAAGTTTTCTTAAAAAATAAATTCTATGTTACTTAAATTGTTATGGTTTATTTATGGTTTACTAATAAACCTAGGATTTCATTAGAATATTATATAAAAAGCTGGGAAGATGGTGGTATTAGCTTCCCCAATTTTGACCTGTATATAAAAGCAGCTAATATTCAAATTATACCTCAATGATTAAATAATTCATGTAATTCAAAATGGAAATCAATCCAAGAAAAAATACTACTATAATAAATCAGTGGTTGATCCGCATGTGCAAATTATATACAATAAATTTTACTGGATATTACAAGATTACTGTTTGAATAGTGGAAATGACTGTTTCTCCATCCTTTTAATCATATTTTATCAACATTTAAGACATATCTAAATAATAATTATAAAATAAAAAAAATAGTTGTCTTACTATTTCCCATAGCATTCATCACCGATTGTTTAATAACTCATAATGGAAGAAAAATTCTAGATTTTAAAGAAAGTAGTTCAATATTTTGGCATCAGTTCATAAATGCTAATAAAACAAATTCAGCAGAATATTTATTAGCCAGATCTAATTTAAAACAGAATAATTGGTTAAGTCTGCAAAGCTGTAGAGTTTTTGTAAATGATAAATTAAAAGAGTCTTTAAACTCACTTATAATGAATGTCTCAACAACATTAGAATTTCTATTTAACATCAATAGTAATATAAATAAAAATAAGTTATAGCTATCAAAATATATAAGATAAGAATGGATTTGTTCCTTTGTAGAAATGAAATTTTGGGATTACTCTACAAGAATTAATAATGAGTTTTCTGACAAAAATAAAACATTACTACCTAAAATCTATAAACAAAACATAGTCACTGTACTGGACGTTATTTACATGGAAATATTTCCATAGATCCTTTACAACTACTCATACAGCTGCAATAATAAGTAAAATAGCACATGCTTATTGTTGGAGATGTGGACATAATTTTGAAACAGATTGGCTACATATGATGCTGGAATATAAAATATATCTCAGTTTTGGAAGGAATTCAAAATTTTTTTGCAAGGGTTGTGGTCAGATAAATGTAGAACAACAAATTCATTAATACTGTTTAATGCTCCAGTTCCAGAAGTTATTCCAAGAACACAAGTGTCTCTTTTATGGTTAGTTTTAGCAATTGCAAGGAAGGTTATTACTTTAAATTGGAAATGTAAAAATATTATATTATTCTATGAATTTATAAATCTACCAAAAGGGGTATGCAAAAAAGAACTGTTAACCATTAAGATGAGAACACCTAATACCAAACATCAATATATATCAAGGAAAAACTTGAGTGATTTACTCCAGTAACGATATTTTTATTATTTTTTTAAAAAAAACTTTGATATGGACAATTGCAAATAGTTTATACCTGTTATGTTATAATAATATGTTTGCTCTGATATATGGTGATTGTTGTTAAACATCTGAATAAAAAAAAAAATCAGAAAAAAATAATCCATTATTGAAAAAATTGAACACAATGACCCCCCCCCCTTTGCATGTATTTGTCTAAACACACTGTACATCTCAAAAAGACTCAAGAAAATTTTATCTAAAAAGATCATTGGCCTGAAGCCTCAACTCTGAAAACAAGTTGAATCCCTATTCCTATCTTACAGACTGCACCATGATGAATTATGTTTGACATTTAGGGCCATTAAGGACCCAGCCCCTCAATGATCTTTTACACTTTCACAAAAACATCCATATTAAGGATTTCAATCTTCACCAACAAAGAAACAGGACACAATGGCATGGTAGATTAAACTTCCAACAAATCCTCCATATCTGAAATAAACTACCTAATCATATTAAACACAGTGAAACCCCTGCCACCCTTAAAGTGAACTTTGATAACTGGATGCATTACCAAAGATGTTCCCAGGCCTATCTTTAGTTGCCTCCCTGAAGACAGGAATTGCCATATGAGAGTGGTTGCTGACAAAGCTTTAATGGTCCTTGGCCTGATCTGCCTTATAGTTTTTACAGTTGTATATGTAAAAAAAAATGATAACAGTAGTTGTTTGAATGGTCACTGCTGCAGTAGCCTTAACTATATGGGGTTATATCCTGCTAAGGATACAATGGTAGGCCAGCTCCCAACATTTTGTGACCTATCAGGTGCTCTGGAATCACTATTTAACAGCAGCCTCCAAACAGACTTCATGCCTCAGAAATGGAGAAAAGCACCACCACCTCTCAGCACAAAGTCGGGCCATCTACAGCCCATGGAAACTACAGACCCATAAGTCTCACTAGTCTCATATGCAAATCCATGGAAAGAATTATCATGGAAATGATCAATAATGGCATAGAATGCTTTCAGACACTGGACCCTACCCAGTACGATTTTGATAAGTGTGGGTCATGTTACTTTTATCTCTGAGACATTTCAATTATAGTTTTCTTGCACATTATAAACATACAGTGTAGCAATGCAAATACAAACATTTGGATGAATTCAAAACAAGAGCTTCTGACATGAAATTGTTAATAGTTTACATGCTACCTACAGTAACATTAATTTTATTTATTTTATTTATTTATTTTACATTTGGTGACCGGGATAGTCTGACTGGATACATGTCCATTTTCAGCGGAGGCCCGGGGAGAAAAGCTCCAAGGGTAAGCAGATACAGCATTACATAATACCAGCATTACATATTACAAACGGACTATTTACAGAGATTACATAAGTAAGCAAGTTAAACAAGTTCCACAGGTTACAGTTAATCCTGAGCACAAGTCAGGATTAAATTAAATTACACAGTAAACTGGTTAACAGATTTTTACACATTCTAGAGAGAGTTAGCCAGGCTTGATACACTGACATAGCCAGTTAAGTGAAATTGTTTGAGTCTAGTTTTAAATTGACCTAAGGTGGAAAGTAAGGTAATATCAGCTGGAAGTGAGTTCCAGGATCTACTTAGAGTTTGCAAAGAGAGAATCACCGGCTGTGTTATTAATTTTGCTAGTCTGAATTAGTAGTTTGTTAGAGGATCGAAGCGGTCTAGGACTGTTATAGGGGGTGATAATATTTTTAAGTGCAGGAGTATTGTCTGGATTATAGAGGATTTTATAGGCCATAATCAGTTGGTTATACTGGATTAGGCTGGGTAGTTCAAGCCAACCAAGCTGATTTAGATTGATGCAATGATGTGTCCTAAAAGGCAGCCCAGTGGCAAACCTGGCAATGTGGTTGTAGCAAATTGAGAGTTTGTTAAGGACAGTCTTGTTCAAATTCGAGAGTAGAGGGGATGCATACAGAAGGGTTGAAAGAAGGTGAGAGCGAGCTATGGCAATTTTAGCTGGAGGGGTTAGGAAGGCTTTTATTCTGTAAAGTGACCCTAGTTTTTTATTGATGGTTTTGATAGTTTGGTTAACATGTAGGTCAAATTTGAGATTATTGTCTATGATGACACCTAATAGTTTTGTAGATGGGTCAGGGAAGATTATTGTGCCATCATTTGATTTTATGGTAAAGGTGAAAGCGGTAGACCTACGTGTTGGTGAAAATAACAGCATTTTAGTTTTTTTGGGATTTAGGATCAGACGATGTTCAGAAAGCCAGTTTTCTATTGTATTAAAGGTGGTCTGGGTAGCTGACCATAACTTTACCTGGAGATGTGGATGAGCAAATCAGAGTAGAGACATCAGCATATTGGATACAGCTGACTTTTGGGATGACAGTATAAAGGTCGTTAATAAAGATGGAGAAAGTACAGTTTTGTACCTACCATAAATGTAGATGTCCGATAGGTATGCATCTGCAGTCATAACATATGGGTTGTCCTGCCTCAGGCAGCCCTTCGGTCGGCCGGATTCCAAAGTCTGGGTATGGCCTCGGCTGATGTCGCACTTTCCCCGATGTCAGAGCGTCTGGGGTATAAAAGCATCAGCCAACGCCATTTTCCTCAGTGTTTCTTGCCCCAGATGCCAGGTGCCCTCTAGGAAGGCCAAATTTGGAGGAATGCAATAAATTCCAAACATTTTCCAAAATATATACATATATATATATATATATATATATATATATATATATATATATATATACAAACAAATACACCATAATAGATCCCCCAGCTAGCTAATGGAGGGGTAAGCACCCTAGGAATACCACAGAGGGAAGGAGGGAGGGTAAACCTGACTGCAGATGCATACCTATCGGACATCTACATTTATGGTAGGTACAAAACTGTACTATGTCCTTCAAGGATGCATCTGCAGTCATAACATATGGGTAGAATACCATAGCCAATCTGGGGGAGGAGGTACTAAGAAAAGGATGGTGTAGTTAAGATACCCTGCAGGACTGCTGTAGCAAAACCTGCTCTGGATCTGGAGTATAAAGGTAAATTGTAATGTTTGGCAAATGTATGCACAGAGCTCCATGTAGCAGCTTCTAAAATGTCCTTGGTAGCCACCTCTCTTAGGAAGGTTGTAGTGGTGGCTGTGGCCCTCGTGGAATGAGGCCTAATGTTTGCAGGAACAGTCTTTCCATGAAAGGAGTAACAAAATCGAATGCAATTTCCTATCCACTTTGAAATTGTCTGTTTGGAAATTGCTTTTCCTTGTACCCCAGCAGCATATGCTACAAGGAGTTGGTCAGTCTTTCTATAACTTTTAGTTCTGTCCAAGTAATAGCGTAGTTGTCTGTGTATATCCAGAGTGTGTAGAAGTTTTTCCCCTTTATTTTGTGGATTTGGGAAGAATGTAGGCAAGTGAATAGCTTGGTTCAAGGATACCCTAGATACCACCTTTGGCATAAAAGTAGGATTGGTTCTCAATGAAACTCTGTCCTGATGGAAGGTAAGAAATGGCTGTACTGCCATTAAAGCTTGTAACTCAGATAATCTTCTTGCTGAAGTTATGGCCAGAAGGAATGCAGTTTTCCAGGACAGAAACTGTAGATCTGCCAATGCTGCTGGTTCAAAGGGAGGAAGTGTTAGTTTCTCCAGCACAAAGTTGAGATCCCAAGTAGGTAAAGGTGGTTTCCTTGGAGGATTGATGTTTTTGATTCCTCTCAGAAATTGCCTGAGGAGAGGATGCGAGAAGATAGGTGGATCAACATTGTATTCTGCTGAAATTGCTGAGGCATGAATCTTAATGGAAGACTAGGACAGGCCATTGTGGAACAATTCTGCTAAGTATTCCAGAATATGTGCCATGCTCGCCACTGTCACATCTAAGCCTTGTGTTGTGTTCCAAATGAGAAATCTTTTCCATTTTGCTGAGTATGTCTTCCTTGTGGAAGGCCGGCGAGCTTCCATAATAATGTCCTTTACTCTCTGTGATAAGTTATTTTGAGGGGGGTTTATGGAATTTTCCAGGCAGTTAGCTGCAATGTTTTCAAGTTGGGATGCATGATCTTGAAATTGTTCTGCGTCAGAAGAAGTGGCCATAGGGGGAGAGGCCACGGTTTCGTCTGTGACATGCTCCTCAATAGTGGGTACCAGTGCTGCCTTGGCCAGTCTGGAGCTATCAGAATCACTCTTGGCTGTTCTGCCCTGATCTTCAGTAAAACCTTGGACATTAATGGGAGAGGTGGGAAGGCACAGACTTTTAGAGCTTTCCAGCTGAAAGAGAGAGAGTCCACCCTCCATGCTTGTGGGTGGTATGTCCTTGAGCAGAATGTCTTCAGTTGATGATTGTGGGGCGAGGCGAACAGATCTATCTCCGGCTTTCCCCATGCTTATGTTATGAGTAGAAAGATGTCTGGGTGCAGCATCCATTCGTGTGCATCCATGGTAGTTCTGTTTAAGCTGTCTGCCAGTGCATTTTCTTTCCCTGGCACGAACTGGGACTGTAGTTGGATATTGAGTTTCAGGCATAGTTCCCATAGATTCATGGCCAGCCTGCACAGAGGGTAGGAATGCGTGCCTCCTTGCTTGTTTATGTACCACATGACTGTGGTGTTGTCTGTCATTAACAGGTGGCCTTGATGGAGGAAAGGTTTGAAGGCCTCGATTGCGTGCATCACTGCCAGCATTTCCTTTTGGTTTATGTGCATGCACAGCTGCCCTTGAGACCATAGGCCTTGGATACATTTGCCCTTCATGTGTGCTCCCCATCCTCGGTCTGAAGCGTCCGTGGTGATGGTTTGTTTTGTTTTTGGTTTGTTGAAAGGCAACCCTCTGTTGGACTGGCAGGCTTGAGCCCACCACAGAAATTCCTTTTGAAGGCATGGAATGATTGGTATCAAAGTTTCCAAACTGTGACTGTGCTGAGACCATACACTCCTTAGGTAACATTGTAATTTTCTCATATGCAGCCTGGCTTGTGGAATCAGAATTATGCAGGATGCCATGTAACCCAGGGCCTGCAGGATTTTCCTTGCAGTTAGCTGAGTTTGTCTTGTCAGATTCAAGAAGTAATCCGGAAGTTGTTTTTGTTTTTCTTCTGTGAGAAAGGCCATTTGGGTGGTTGTGTCTAGATCTGCACCCAAAAAGGTTATCCTCTGGGATGGAACAAGTCTTGATTTTTGGATGTTGACTGTGTATCCCAAGGCCTGTAATAGGTGGATGGCATAGTCCAAGTCCTTTATCAAATTTTTCTTGTTGTCCGCTTGTATAAGGCAGTCGTCCGGATATGGGTAGATTTGAATCCCCTGAAGTCTGCAGTGTGCAATTACTGATGCCAGGCATTTCGTGAATACTCTGGGTGCAGTTGATAAGCCAAAGGGCAATGCTGAGAATTGATAATGCTCTGATCCTGCAAGAAATCTGAGGTGTCTTCTGCAACTTTGCCGAATAGGGACATGCAGGTATGCCTCCTTGAGATCTAGAGTCACCAGCCAAGACTCCTTGCCCAGCATGGGAAGAAGTTGCTGTAGGGTCAGCATCTTGAATTTTGGCACAATGAGGTAAGTATTCAGTGCGGACAGGTCGAGGATAGGCCTCCATTGATTTTCTTTTCTTGGAACAAGGAATAATCTGGAGTAAAATCCTTGGCCTTGTTCTGAAAGAGGTACCTTTTCTATGGCTTTCATTTGTATTAAGTTGTTGATCTGCTTTAAAGCCTCTGCCCTCTGATTTGGTGGCAGGTTTGGCATTCCGTTTCTTCTTGGCAAAGTGTGGAAGTGGAACCTGTATCCTTTGTCTATTATTTGCAGTGTCCATGTGTCCCTTGTAATGTAATGCCAGTTTTTTGAGAATAAAGAAAGCTTTCCACCCAATGGTGCTTCCAATTGAGCCCTGGTCGGCGGAATCAAAGGAAAGTCATTGAGTCTGCCCAGGTGTAGTAGTTGTTGTTGCTGTTCCTGCACTACCTCTGGTTGGTAGGCTGCCACTGATGGCCTCTGTAGGAGCCTCTAGCTTGCCCTCTACCTCTGCGACGCCTGTTCCTGCCCCTCTGGGATCTGTCCGAGTCTGGAAAGGACCAATTCTTAGCAGGCCAGTTTCTGCTGAATCTCGGTGGTTGTACTTGCAGAAAGTCCTTAACTGTTTGCACAGATTTTGCCTTTTCTTCAAACTTCTTTAAGACCTCCTGAGCCGAGGAACCAAATAATTTTTGTTTTTCCATTGGAGCATCCAGGAGTTTAGCTTTAACATGGTCTGGTAAAGATTGTTCCTTCAACCAGGCATGCCTACGAATAACTGCCCCAGTCATAGTTGACCTACATGAAGCTTCCAGTGCATCATAACCACACTGCAAAAAATGATTACTAACCTGCTGTGAGTTATGTACCAGATCCTGAAGGGATTTACGGTCAAGGGGTTCAGAAGAGGAAAGCTTCTTATGCAATTCATCTAACAAATACTCTTGGTACTGTATCATATGAAATTAACAATTTAATGCCCTCATGGAAAGAGTTGCAGAAGTATATACCTTCTTTCCCCATCTCTCTAAAGCTCTAGACTCCCTTTCAGAAGGTAGAGGATTTTTGGCAGTGGCAGCTGCAACCCCTTTTGGGCCCTGAGAAATAGTATCTGGGTCTGCAGAATGGGCCTTGTACAGATGTAGATGAGAATCCGGGACCCTGTAGTATCTATCAGGTTTGGCAGGAGCCGGAGGGAGAGAATCAGGGGCTGTACTAACATCATTGTACACATCATCAATAACATTCAAAACAGGAGGTATAGCTAAGGGCCTTTGCTGAGGTAAATGTAAAAAGGTCCTTAATCTCTTTCTAGAATCAGAAAATTCCTGACCCTGCCATTGAAAATGTTCTCTCAGAGTGCAGTGTCTCACCAAAGGAAAACTCTTCAGGAGGGGAGGCCGAAGGGATAGATTCTTCAGCATCAGAATCCTCATAGGCCGAATAAGCCTCCTCCTGGTGATCTGACAACACAGATCCATCCCTAGACTCATCTGAAGAGTGCTGGTCAGAGGGCTCAATCCTGGGCCTTTTGTCTGGTGGTGGTTGAGAACCCCTGTCCGGGTGAGGCTGAGAACCTCTAATTAAAGAGATAAGATCCTCTGCAAGGCTGAGGATCTGAGAACTAGATGAAGGTCTCGGAGAGGTAGTCTTGGGAGGCAAAGCTTTAGCAAGTTTAGCAGCTTTAGCCCTGGAAAAAGCCTTAATGGACATGGAAGCAGGGGGTCTGGCTGCACCACGTGCAGGAGTAGACTTGTCCAAAGGAATGGTGTCAGACATTTTCTGGACACTGGTTTCAGTAGGTAGCTCAGTAGCCGACTCAGCCGGGGCCTCCAGGGCCACGGTGGTCGGTTGAGTGGATTCGGTTAAAGGAAGTACCGAGGACTCGGTGTCGGCCGAAACAGAGACACTCGCGGTAGGCCTAACCGTGGTTTCAGCCGAAACCGCGGGCCGCGAATGTCGGTCCTTGTCCTTCCGTTTTTTCGCCAAATGTGAAGTCGGAGTCTCCGACGGCATCTTATATGCAAAATTAGCCCCAAAGAATTCCTCTGCAAACTCCGACCGACGTCTAAGAGTTCGTCGGTTGAAGGAAGCACAGGCTGAACAGGCCAAGACGTCGTGGTCTGGGCCTAAGCAAGGGAGGCAGTAAGAGTGGAAATCCTTATGAGGTATTTGTTTCCCACAAGTTAAACTATTATTTACTTTATCTGACATCGGCTGAGGCAAGAAAGAGTCCCCAACGGGGTACTTAGCTTTTTCGAAGTCTTCGTAGCTGAATCACAGGAGCTGACCGACCGGCACTTGCGAACTGCTTCTGCTTTGGGCACCACGCGGCAAGAAAGACTGAGGAAAATTGCGTCGGCTGATGCTTTTATACCCCAGACGCTCTGACGTCAGGGAAAGTGCGACATCAGCCGAGGCCAGACCCAGACTTTGGAATCCGGCCGACTGAAGGGCTGCCTGAGGCAGGACAACCCATATGTTATGACTGCAGATGCATCCTTGAAGGACATCAGCAAAGGTCCTAGTATAGAGCCTTGTGGTACTCCGAGGGTGTTAGGTAGAAAGTTAGAGAGTTTGTTCTGCCAGAGGACAGCCTGCTGTCGACCATTCAGGTAGGACTGAAACCATTGGAGGGCTCCAGTATCTAGACAGAATGTTTGCAGGGTGTGGATTAAAAGTTGGTGATCAACCATATCGAATGCCTTGGAAAGATCCAAAAAGAGGGCTGAGGATATATAATTATTGTTGCAATTATGGTTTATGGTGTTAGTAAAGGCTAGGAGGGCTGAAGTAGTGCTGTGATGAGGACGGAAGCCATGCTGAGTGTCTGCCATAAGGGGATTTTGGATTAGGTGGTGCATGAGTTGTCTATGAATACATTTTTCCATAATCTTTGCAAGTGGAGAGAGTATAGCTATTGGCCTATAATTGGAGAATTCAGTACAGCTGCCTCCTTTGTGAAGTGGGATTACATAGGATATTTTCCAGATGGTGGGAATTTTATGAAGCCTGCCACCAAATTAGAAAGTCAGTAGTTAAAATAAGGATAAACAGCATCTAGCCATTAAAAATACAAACACATTTTAAAGTTCCACTGTCTCCAACAGCAAGTAAAATCAAAAGTTTATGATGAAAGCCTGAACCTGGCATTTCTACAGGTACAGCTGATCTCTACTACTTCCATTAACCAGGTGCCCAGAGCAAACTACATCACCACAAAAATATAACATTTTTGATTCCCTACCTTAGTACTCCTGTTGAACTGTGCTCCACTTTCTTCCTGCAGAATGTCAAATGGAATGTAGATATCAAGGTGATACAGCTCAGGTCGGGCCCATAACACAATTCGATCTTCTCCCAAATCCAGAAGTAGGGACCGCACTGATGTCTAGTGTTTGACATAGAAATAAATATAATGAACATGTAACAAACTACCAACATATATTATGGCAAGAAAAATAAATGAAAATATAAACAATGTAAGAAAATGGGAACTGGTTTCAGTTTCTTTGGAACAAAGAAATAAAATCTGCCACATTAGCATATGCTCAAGCAAGGTAGGGTGCAAGCTTTCTTGAAGAGAGTACATTTCGAAATTAATGATAATGGTGTCTACTTTCTGTCATCTTATAACCTTGACCACAAAATCTTGAACATCCATTTCTTCTTGGTCGAATATGGCTTCTCTCCTCTCACAGTCCGAGATGAGTCTAAAAAAGCAGGACCTCTTACCTCCTGTTCAAAACAATAGCAAATGATCTGCTTCCTTCCTGAACATGTTACCTTAAACATGAGGTGTTACACAAGAAGTCAGCATGAATGAAATAAAGGTGGAACATTTATGAAGTCAAAGCTAAGGTATGAAACTCCACCAATTCAGGCCACAAGTTATACTGTCTTACAGAGCACTAAAGCAAATGAATCAATGTTGCTTTATTTATTAAAATGAAAAACGAAGTTTAACTAAAAATATTAGAAACCAAAGAATTACACCAACAACTCAGATTAATGGCTCATTAGTCAGACCAAATGAAAACACTACTATTGTTAAAAAAATAATAAATACTAGTGAGCCGACACAAGGCCAGGTTAAAATGTTGAACTTTTATTCGTAAGTGCTTTCGCAACACAAGGTTGCTTCTTCAGACCTGGTCTGAAGAAGCAACCTTATGTTGTGAAAGCGCTTACCGAATAAAAGTTCAATATTTTAACCTGGCTGTTGTGTCGGCTCGCTAGTATTTATTGTTTTTTAACAACAGCAGTATAACTAAAGAAACTACTTTAAGATACTAATGTTCAATCAATAAATTAGCTTTTTAATATAAAGACAGTACTTAGTTTCCTATTAAAAATAAGCATTATTACTGGATTTATATTAGGCTAAAAATGGTTGAATGAAAGGCAGTGAATGAAAATTTCAGGCACTTGAGTTACAGTGCATTTTTCAAGAAGAGAATGTTCTCGAGTTCTGACAGTAACTGTTGGTAGGTTTTATGGTAGTGGAAAAGCTGTTGGCAGACTATCCTGTAACCTTTATTTGAAGGAGACAGTATATTTTTAATCGATCAATGATATAATCCCTGGTTAGAATATTATTATAATCCCTGGTTAGAGTATTATTTAGCACTTTCTCAAACAAGTTGCAAGCAAGGTATAGGGTAAACATAATTAAACATTTCGTGCATGACATGGGCACAAGCAACACTCTCTAATTGCAGAAACAACACAACACATTTGCAGGTCTTTCACCATGTCTTATTCATTTTACTCACAGCAACAGGCTTAAACTGGTGGAAAGCGGATTCTTCATCATCAAAAAGACGACAGAATCACTTAACTTTCACACACAATATCAAAGTGCTGATGTTGTACTGGTAAGGCAGGAGTTATCTAATACAAACACTAACATTTCTTCAACTTTATTCCAGTAGAAGGAAAAACGTAAAGATTTCTTGCCCAAATGCTGAACAAAAAAGACAAAGGCTTAGCAACCGATATTTATAAACAGTATACACTTATTTCTGCTTCCCACAGCTGTAAACTGTTTTGTGAATGTTTTACTTAGAAGAAATCATAGCTACTACTACATCATCTGTCCAGCCATATGAACTGGGCTTAACTTTCAGAAAAAATCCATAATCATAAGCCAAACTACACAGATATCATCTTGAACAAATGGACAAGTAAAAAGAAACCCAGTAAAAACAGGATTAGAAAGTATCAAATGTTACAAGCAATGACTACAAGGAAACATTCTGGAAAAATGATCTGAGCATGTCATACTGACACTGAGCAGGTAAGTTCTCAAGCGTTAGTCACAATCAGCTTTTCAGATAATGTAAGAAAAGTTAAATGTGTCTAGCTGGGATAGTACATAAAACAACAGCAAAAGAAATTAACCTTATTGTGGGAGGATGCCTAGATTAGGGTTACCACCTGTCCCACTTTGCGAGGGAGAGTCCCTCTTTGGGCAGCTGTGTCCTGCAAAAAAAACTGAAAAAACAGCAAATGTCCTGAGATTTTACGACAAAATTATTTCCCATATTTTATGTAATAGTTGCATAAAACAGTTATTCTGCATCTGAAACACCTAAATGTTATAAGAAACAGAATAAGCAACTAAACTGCTACAAGAATAAGCTTTTATTTATGCAAAAAAGTGAAGTTCTGTCCTTTATACTGGTTGTGGCTATGTTTCGACCTGCAAAATCTGACGCTTGTACTAACAATGTCCCACTCAGGGTTGCCAGATTTCCAGCCTCCCCAGGTAGGGACAAAAAAAAAAGAAGGTCTCTCACGGCAAGTGAAGACCAAAAAAAAAAAAAAAAAAAAAAACACAGTTCCACATTAAAGAACTGAGCTCGCTCAGTAGCTCTGCACTAAACACAGAGCTTCTCGTGTTTAATGCATTGCAGTTCCGCATTCAACACAAGTAGCTCCATGTTTAGCGATTTTTGATTGGCCCGTATACTGGCATATGGGCCAATCAAAAATCGCTAAACACAGAGCTTCTCGTGTTTAATGTGGAACACAAGAAGCTCCGTGTTTAGCAATGTTTGATTGGCCCATATGCCAGGTATACGGGACAATCGAAAAAAAAAAAAAAAACAAAGCGGAGGCTGGCCGGGATTTAAACCGGCAGGGCGGGACTCAGGATCAGGCTGCTGATCTCGGGACAGTCCCGCCCAAATAGGGACGTCTGGCAACCCTAGTACCAGTATTGGCAGGGCCAGTCCGGGGCAATTAGTATCATCTTTGGTTTCTCTTGTCTGACCTTTAGGAAGACCTTGAGAAGAAGAGGCAGAGGAGGAACGGCGTGAACTGATAGGTTTTTCCAACTGAAGGATAGGGCGTCCACTTTCCATGCTTGTCTGTGATAAGTCCTTGTGCAGAATCTTTTCAACTGGTAATTTTGAGGAGAGGCAAACAGATCTATGTCTGGGCTCCCCCATTTCTTTGTTATCATGCTGAAGACTTGTGGATCTAGTTTCCACTCGTGAGGATCCATAAGGTTTCTGCTTAAGTCTTCTGCCAGAGTATTTTGTTTTCCTGGCAGGAATTAAGCTTGAAGATGTATTTGGTAAGTCAAAGCTATGTCCCACAGTGCCATGGCTAATCTGCAAAGGGAATATGAGTGCGTGCCCCCTTGCTTGTTTGTGTACCACATGACCGTGGTGTTGTCCGTCTTCATCAGTAGTTGTCCTGGATGAAGTAAGTCCTTAAAGGCTGTCAGGGCATTTTGAACAGCTAGCATCTCTTTCTAGTTGATATGTAGATACATTTGTTTTGGGGTCCATATGCCCTGAATGCATCTTCCTGCCATGTGGGCCCCCCCATGCATAATCTGATGCGGCTGTTGTTAAGGTTTGGCTGGCAGGGGGTAGAGTGAAGGCCCGTCCCATGTTTTGGTGACATGCCTTTGCCCACCACATAAACATCTGTTGTAGGCAGGGAATGAGGGGAATCATTGTTTCCAGACTGTGACAATGTTGACTCCATAAACTTCTTAGGTACCACTGAAGTTTCCTCATATGCAGTCTTGCATATGGAATCAGTAGGATGCAGGATGCCATGAAGCCCAAAGACTGCAGAATTTGTCTTGCAGATAACTGGGTTTTTGTTGCCATCAGTTTGAAGTAGTCAGTTGCCTTTGCTTGTCTGGTGTGAGGAAAGACATCTGGGCAGTTGTAATCAAGCTTGCACCCAGGAATGTTATCTTTTGAGAGCGTACCAGTTGTGATTTATTTTCGTTTAATGTGTACCCTTGGCATGTTAGAAGCCTTTTCACAAACGCCAGGTGTTGAAGAAGAATGTCCTTGTTCTCTGCTTGAATGAGACAGTCGTCCAAGTAAGGATATATTTGTATACGTCTTTGTCTGCAAAATGCAATCACTGGTGCCAGGCACTTTGTAAAGACCCTGGGTGCAGTAGATAAGTCAAAGGGCACTGCAGAGAATTGGTAATGCATTAAGCCAGCCTTGAATCTGAGAAATCTTCTGCACGAGTGCCTTATTGGGACATGCATGTATGCCTCTTTTAGATCTAATGTCACCAGCCAAGCATTCTTGCCCAGCATGGGCAGAAGCTGCTGCAAAGTCAGCATTTTGAATTTTGGAATGTCCAGGTATGTGTTCAAAATTGATAAATCCAGTATTGGCCGCCAGGCCTTGTCCTTTCTGGGTACCAAGAACAGTCTTGAGTAAAAACCTTGTCCTTTTTCCTGTTTTGGTACTGGTTGAATGGCCCCCATATCCATGAGGGATGTAACCTGTTTCTGTGCCTCTGCCCATTGATTTTTTGGCAGATCTGGCCAGCCGTTTGCCATTGGCAGAGTATGGAAATGGAAACTGTATCCCTGAGATACTACGTTTAGCACCCACTTGTCCTGGGTTGTTAACTGCCAATTTTGAGCAAAAAGTGCTAATTTTCCCCCTAGGGGTGCTGCCAAAAGATGCTTGGTGAAGGCAGATGGAAGTCATTGAGACTGTTTTCTGTAGGTATGCGCTTTATCTCCTCCAGCTTTGGAGGTGGAAGCACCCCATTGCTTTGACCTGTATAAATCTTGCGCATGGTATCTGGGACCCTTAGGGCATCTAGATTTGCCCCTTTGAGCTCTGTCTGACACAGGAAAGGACCAATTTTTTGTTGGCCAGTGTCTACTGAATCTTGGTGGCTGCACTTGTAAGAAGTCAGTTTGCATAGACTTAGCTTTGTCTTCCATTTTCTTTAAAACCTCTTCTGTCTTAATACCAAACAGAGTATCATGCTGTAAAGGTGCATCTAGTAATTTAGCTTTAACATGATCAGGCAAATTTTGTTCCTTTAACCAGGTATGCCTTCTAATCACAGATCCAGTAACTGCGGCCCTGCAAGTCGCCTCTAAGGAATCAAAACCACATTGCAAAGTATGCTTTCCAACTTGTTCAGCTGCATGCAATAATTCCTGCAATTCTTTATTTTCTGCACATTCAGAAATCAACATCATTTTCTGTTTTAGCAATCCCATAAAATGTTGTTGATGCTGAAGCATATGAAACTGGCAGTTTAAGGCCCTAACTGCCAAGGCTGCAGATGTATAAACCTTTTTTCCCCATTTATCCAGTGCCCTTGAATCTCTGTCAGAGGGGGGGGGGGGATTTTTTGCTGTTTAGGCTTTAACTCCCTTTGGACCCTGTGAAATAGTTTCAGGATCAGCAGCAGGGTTTCTAAATAAAAATTTGTGCGAGTCAGGGACCCTGTAATATCTGTCAGGCTTGCTGGGAGCCGGAGGTAAGGAATCGGGGGTCAAACTTGACTCCGAAAACACATCATCCACAATGTCTAAAACAGGGGGTATGGCTAAAGGCCTGTGCTGAGGGAGAAGAAGGAAATCCCTGAGCCTCTCTTTTGATTCTGGGAAATCTTGACTCTCACAGTGAAAATGCTCCCTCAGGAGGTGAAGCAGATGGGATAGACTCCTCTGCATCAGAATCCTCATAGGGAGGTATAGATAATTCCTGATCAGAAGAAGAATCAGAAGAAATAGAAACCTGACTTGAAGATTCATAATCAGTGTCTTGCCTAGACCTCTTATCTGGAGGGGGATGGAACCCCTGATCAAGGTAATGAAGTCTTCACCCATTTTGATAATCTATTTTCTAGGCATAGAGGCCTGTGCACGTGACTCGTGCGTTATTTTTTTAGTTTTAGAAGTTGCTTTTGTCTTTGGTTTTGCAGCTGTCGTCGGCTTGATATAAAAATGTTGAGGCCTGAATACACCCTCAGAAGCCGGTACCTGCTCAGCGGCTCCGGACCCATCCGAGGGAGATACATCCGTGGGTCCAATACTTTGAGTATCTCGCGGCATGGCCAACTCCACATGGGTGTTGGTAGGGGCCTGCGACTCGAAAGTAGCGGGTATCAGGGGCTGCGAAAACGCCTTACTGAGTACTGGCGAATGGCTTAGGAGAAGCTTCGTCGTCGGTTTTGGACCTCGACTGTCTCTCTCTGTCCCTTTCTTTGCGTTTTTTATGTACTCCGGTAGTAGATTGCTATCCGATGACATTTCTGGGTAGTTAAATCTGTTTTCAAAATACTTTGAGGCAAAAATATACCGATGCTTAATAGTGCGTTGGTTAAATCTAGCACAAAACCGACAGCCAGGCACATTGTGATCAGGGCCTAGGCAAGGAATAGAGTATAAATGGAAATCCTTATGAGGTATTTGCCTCCCACAAGTAATACAATTATTAACTTTTTCTGACATCAGAATGGAGAAAGAAAAAAGTTTCCCCAATGGGGTACTTAGCTTTAGTGAAGACTTCGGTTCTGAAACTCAAACTCGAATATTTCAAGAGTCGGCTGACCGGCACTTGCGAAATGCTTCTGCTTCGTGCACCGCGCGGCAAGAAAGACTGAAGAAAATGGCCTCGGCTGCTTGTTTTATACCCCTGACATCATGGAAGAGGAGACAGCAACCGACGCAGGACCCAAGACTTTGGAAATCAGGCCGACTGTGGGCAACCTGCCAGCAGATTACCCAAATGTAATGACTGCAACAGTGAAACTCGAAGAACATCCTCTGTGAGAATGAGCTGCAAGAACTGACATACTGGAAAGGAAACAAATGCTTTATATAACCTGCCCAGGGATGAATACAGATTGCTTTCTACCTTTAAACAGAACAAGTTTACTTGTATTATGAAATTTGGCAAGGAAGTGGGGGTTGTGCTTATGGAACATCAGGACTATGTCACTATGTCAGGAAAACAGAAATGTTAATGGAAACTTCTAGGTAACAATCTGTGCCACTTAATGAAGTAAATATTGCATACAGGCACACTGGCACATTGTTATGATCTGTTGGAAAATTTTATTTTACCCAAGTTGTTTAAATTCTTACATGTTGACCATCCTGTTATTCTAGGGATTTTTGGTATCCCCAAGGTCCTTATTTGCTTTGTGGACCCACCACAGAGACCTAGAGTTACTTCTGGAAAATCAAAAACTGAGATGTATGCTAAGTACAATGATTACAGGTTAAAGCAGGTTTTTTTTTATGACAAACGTCATGCTCTGAAAGAATCTTGACACTTCTTAAAAGCCACGAGTCAAATTAGATTTGAACAAGTCATTCTGCTACAATTAGCTGACCTCTTTTCTTGTATTCTACACTCTGCTGGGGTTGACTGGTTTAATGATGCCCTGAAAGAGAGGAACTGTTTCATCCACCATGATGTAAAAATGTTAACTGAATTCTTGGGTCTCATAACTGAAAACAATTGTTCGTTTTTTAAGTGTGAGTACTTTAAACAGAGAAGGTGCAACTGAGTAAAATCTTACAATAACAGTAGATGTCCTTTTCTTCACTGTTGCAGTATTCCATACACTAGGGATCCTCTGCCAAGGGTAGCCTGACATCTGGCCAGTACATCAAAGCCTTAGGATTACTAGTACATCATACATCACATGTATGCTCATCGCTTATGGTACAGGGCATAAAGGTGATATACGGATGTACCTTCTTCAGAAATAAAAAGCCCTAGGAGGAAAAATAGTCCAAGGAGAAAAGGAAAAACATGTGCATCCAGAAGGAAAAAAGCAAAAGGGGGAGAAGGGAGGGAACAAATACTGCAACAGTGAAGAGTAGGACACCTACTGTTACAGTAAGATTGTACACAACTGTACGATGTCCTTCCATATCACTGTTGAAGTATTCCTTACTCTAGGGAGAGTACAAAAACTCAATAGGAAACGTGGGAGGAGGAATGTCCTGCAAAGCCCTCAAGAAAGCCATGCAGGATAGCCCTGGCAAAACAGGCCCTAACTCTGGAAACCACATCCAACTTATAATGTTTGGTAAAAGTATGCTCATACTTTCAAGTAGCTGCCTCAAGGATGGAGTTTGTATCCAGTCTTTTGAAATAAGCACCAGAAGATGCCACAGCCATGGTAGAATGAGCCTTAACAGAAGTAGAAAGGCTTTTCCCATGAAAAGAGTAACAAAAGGAAATGGCCTTAGAGATATGGGAAGAAACTGCTTAGAAACAGCCAAACTTAGGGACCTAAGATGAAAAGAAATAAAAATTGCTCAGATTAATGAATGGCCTTAGTTTTATTGAAATAATATCAGAGTTGTCTATGCAAATCCAAGGTGTGAAGAACCTTCACATTAACAAACTGCGGAAAAGGAAAAAAGTGGGCAAATGAATAGACAGATTAAGAGACAACTCATTAACCACCTCTGGCATAAAAGAAGGATTCCATTAGAGCCACACGTTCCAGGGACCTAAATCTTGTCATCACATGAACAAAACATGCTGGAGGGATAGGTACCTGACCCAGAGACTCCCCATACTCTGGAACAGACTGCCCATACATGTCAAGCAAAGCGCCTCCTTGGCCCTCTTCAAAAGGAACCTTGACGACTGGGTGGGAGATAGGAAATTTACCCTGGGGATCACATTAGTCGCCCTGCTAGACAGGGGTTCAGGGAAGTAAATATTGTGGGAAGAAATGGCCAGGGAATTGTTATGGCTACGCTTGCACAGGCCCTAGGGCAATAGCCTAGTACCAACCTATGAACCTATGATTAGTACAAAGAGAGAACATATCCCTAAGGAAAACTAAAAAAGGAGGGGCAGGCATCAGGGCCTGAAGGTCAGACACCCTTCTAGCTGAAGTAAGGGCCAAAAGAACAGTCTTCCAAGTATGGTGCTGTAATGAAGCCAAAACTACAGGCTGAAAGGAAGCCTGAGTCAATTTTTCAAGAACACAATTAGGTTCATAGGTTCATACTAGGCTATCTGCCCTAGGGCATTTATAAGCCTAGCCAGAGTGCGTTTGGCTTTCGCCACCCATTTTAAATTAATTTTGCTATGCCCTTTTTCGAGGTTAGTATACTGTGCCTCTGTCTAACAGTGACACAGAAGTGATACCTGGGGTAAACCTACGATCTCCCATCCACTCATCAAGATTCCTCTTGAAGAGAGTCAATGAGGGACTCTGCCTAACCTGGACTGGGATTTTATTCCAGAGTGAAGGGAGCCTCTGGGTTATGAATCTGTCCCTCCAGCATGTCCTATTTATTTCAGTGCTGAGGTTCAAGTCTCTCGAGCACGTAGCTCAATGGGATTTGGATTTTCTGAGGTGCAGCATGTCCATTAATTCCGGGTTGGACATGGCTTTATACGTTAGGCACAGATTGCCTCTGAGCAGGCGGTATGCCACTGAGTAGAGATGGAGTTTCTTTAACCGGGCAGCATCTGTCTGAGACCTATGATCCTCTTGGTGAAGTACTTTTGGGGTCTGGTAAGGTACATCCCGAAAGGAGCATTGTACTCAATTATGGGCCTGATGACGGATGAGTAAAGAGGCCCAATGACCTCCCCTGATCTAGATGTGAATCCCTTCATGATTAGGTGGACTATATATAGTGAATTAGCTCAATTGTATTTATTACTGCTTGGTGTAACTCATTCTAAGCCTTTTAGTTTAAGCACTTGGGCTTCAGACCAGTTGTTTTACATTAGGAAGGTTTGTGGCCTGCACTGTGGTGGCAGGACAGGTAGCTTACATCCTTCTAAGTTGGGAACGGCTGATTGAGGGCTCAGTGTCTGTTATTCTAAAAGTATATTAGTTCTGGTTTAAGCACTTGGGCTTCAGGCCAGTTATTTTACATTAAGAAGGTTTGTGGTCTGCACTCTTGTGGGAGGAGAGGCTGGACTCTGCCCTTCTGAGCTGGAAATTTCTGGTTAAAGGCTTATAGTGCCTGCATATTTGAACTGTTTCTTACTGAAATTGGTACACCTTGTTTGCTGTAGCACAGACTAGATCCAGGCCTGCTGAATCTAGCTTTGTTTGTATGCTTGTTATTTCCCTGAAACGCTAATTCCACCTAAAACGTGGCTTTTCAGCGGTTCTGCGGATCCCTAGTGATATCTGCATTGCTTACTGTACTTATTTCCTTCTTTCACTTGAAAGAAGGTTACTGTTTGTCGTTTTTGCATTTAAGTTGCCTGTAACACATTGCATTTACGTTATCTGGCACTTGCCCACTAAAGCAATTATATAAGTCAGCACTAAAAAATTAAAAGCACTACACCCTCACAAACTCCCCTTGAGTACCTTGTTCCCCATTGGCCCTTTTTTCAATTATAAAGGAATTCCCAATACTATTCTAGCATGTCCAAAGGTCAGTTGTCAATCTCCTCTCCGGTCCAGCTGGTGAATCTGGGAATCTTGAGGCAATGTTACAACTGCCTCATGTACACAGACAACCCTCTCCTCCTCCCAACAAATTCCAACACATGTGAGAGATGCAACCATATAGCCATACTGGAGGCTAAGCTCTCTCAACTCAGTACTGGCGTAACCAGTCAGAAGGAGAAGGAAACCACACTCACTACAATTCCAGTCTCACATAGACCTACCACGACAGCAAACCAAACACAAACACACAAAAACATACTCGGAGGCTCTAAATAAAAATCTGCCTAAGCAGCAGAGACCTCCAAAGCAGACACCCAAGCAACCACTACCCCAAAACAAAACACGTACAACACATAGCTCACAAAGCCAGTGTGCCGAACAGTCACAGCCCTTAAGGCTAAACAACACACCTGATACACTTGTAAAAGCTGACTCTATCGTCAGGCACACTGACGTCCTGCTCACCAGGCTGAACAAGGAGAAGGTCACGGTGAGCTGCCTGTCGAGCGCTAGGATCCACCACATAACACAAGCACTCAGGTCACTCCAAGGCAAGTACAAATATGACTCAGTCATTGTCCATGCTGGTGAATGGCCTGAGATGTACCTCCCTGGACTACATGAAAAGAGACATAGAGGAGCTCTCTGAGCATGTAGCCCAGGCCGGTATGACCCTGACCTTGAGTAGCATCTTACCCTCACCAAGAATGATGCTACAATATGAAGACAAGATGATCAAATTTCAACAATTGGCTTAAGTATTGGTGTCATTCAAAGGGGATCCAATGCCTGTCAGCCTGGGATGACATGCTCGACAAGCCACGATGCTTCGCTAGGGACGGCTTGCACCTGTCACCCCTGGGCTTTCGGATACTGGCAAAGGCTCTTGCTACCCCCATAGTGCCTTTTTTAGGCAAGGCTCAAAAGACAAACCCACCTCCATAGGTATCACAAGGGATAAGAAACTAAGAGTAATGCTACTTAACGCCAGAAGTCTAAACCTCAAGATGCATGCACTTGAAACTCTCCTTAGCATGGAGAACATCGATATCTGTGCAGTAACAAAAACCTGGTTCAAGGCTCCCGAGAGCACGCCAGCACTACCAGGTTATACCTCATACCATGCTTTTCGGCCCCAAAACTTAGACCAAACCACAATAGGAGGGGGAGTATCAATATTCGTCAAAGATACCCACACCTCCAGGTTGGTGGCACAGCACGAAGCATCAGAGACTATCCATGTGCAACTAACAATGGGTAAAACTGCCTTCCAGTTTATAGCCGGCTACAGACCACCCTCCCAAACCCAGGAACCCCACTTGGCCTTCCTGAGAACACTGGAAAATAAGAAGGTCTCTCCAAACACCATTATACTGGGCGACTTCAACTACCCAAACATAGACTGGGAGCATTACTCTAGCTCCAACACCCTATCCCAAAGGTTCCTAAAATTTATAAACTCAAATGCTATGGAACAACTTGTTACCACTCTCACAAGAGGGGAAAACACACCGGACCTGATCACCACCAACATGGGGACTCTATGCTTCAGACCAGAAGTATATCCCTCATTGGTAAGATCAGACCATAAACTAATCTCACTGGATATTCACATCCCGACTCCACCCCCTGTCCTGAAAACCACAGTGAAAAACTTCTCTAATGCAAAGGAGGTGGAATCCTTCAAAGCCCCTGGGCCTGTGGAAAATACGGCCCAGACCGCAGAATACTTTATAAATGCATTCTATGAACACCTTCAGGAATGCATGGATCACGCAATCCCAAATAAAACCAAGTCCCAATCCTCCAAAGGCCATAAACAAACTATACAATAGAAGGAGGAAGCTACTACATGATAGAGCAAAATCCCAAAAAGGGAAGGCATCTCTGATCAGTATTAGCAAAAAACTACGGGCACTCATAAAATCGTCTAAGGCCAGCTTTGAGAGAAAAATTGCACAGGACACTAAGGATAATCATAAGGCTTTCTTTAGTTATGTTAGGAACCTGGATGGGAATTCCCAGATATGCTCAGAATTAGTCCAAAATGACAAAAAATACATCGAACCTACAGACATTGCCAACATCCTAGCTGACAGGTTCAGCGCAAACTTCTCCCCCCCCTCCCCACCAAAAGGGCAAATATCTATCCCAGCAGAGTGCTGCCCCCCCTGACATCTCAGATGCTCAGGTAAGAGCTACCCTCTCCAAAGCAAAAAACACAGCATCAATGGGACCAGACTGTGTCCCGGGCTGCATCCTACATGAACTCCAAGAAGAGCTAAAGCCAAACATAAAACTACTGTTCAGTCTCAGCCTTACTACAGGATATGTACACAAAGAGTGGCGTACAGCAACAGTGGTCCCTCTCCACAAAGGTGGTGCCTCAACAGATCCTGGAAACTATCGCCCCATAAGCCTGACTAGCTTTGTCTGCAAAGCTATGGAAAGGATCATCATGGACCTTATAAATAAAGATATTGGGGACCTACAGACACTGGATCCTACCCAGTTTGGCTTTGTTAAGGGCATATCCTGCCTCTTAAACCTGGTTGATTTCTTTGAAACAGTCACTAAGGCCATTGACAAGGGGAAGGTGGTCCACACAGCCTACCTGGACCTCGCAAAAGCCCCACTCGGGCATTATAGATAAGCTCACCAGCTTAAATATAAACCCCTATGTCACAAGATGGGTTGCAAACTGGCTCAAGGACAGAACCCACATGGTTAGAATTGCTGGAGCCATGTCAGACTGCAAACCAGTTACAAGTGGCGTCCCACAAGGCTCAGTCCTGAGACCTCTCTTGTTCGGTATATATTTCTCGGAGGTACAGACCAACATGGAAGGACTGTGGCTGACCAAGTTTGCAGATGACTGCAAACTGGGTGCCATAATCGACACTCCAGCCGACACAAGCGTCCTCCAAAAGGGCCTCATAGAAACAGACAACTGGTGCCAGAGCCACGGCCTCAAGCTAAATGCCAAAAAGTGTATAGTCATCCCCTTTGGCAAAAACAAAGTGCCCACAAATTACCACATAGGTGGTAATCCATTAAGTACAGAAGAAGTAATTAGGGACCTGGGGACCCAAGTTGATAGCAATCTCTCATTTGACAACCACGTGGCCAAAGGGGTTAGAAAAACATTTTATATAGCCCACCTAATCATGAAGGGATTCACATCTAGATGGTCATCGTGCCTCTTTACTCATCCCTCATCGGGCCCATAATTGAGTACAATGCCCCTTTTGGGATGTAACTTACCAGACACCTGCAGCAACTGGAAAGACCCAAAAAGTACCTCACCAAGAGGATCAAAGGGCTCAAACAGATGCATATGCCGCCCGGTTAAAGAAACTCCAGCACTACTCAGTGGCATACCGCCTGCTCAGAGGCGATCTGTGCCTGACGTATAAAGCCATGTCCAACCAGGAATTAATGGACATGCTGCACCTCAGAAAATCCAAATCTCATCGGGCTATGCGATCGAGAGACTTGAACCTCAGCACTGAAATGAATAGGACATGCTGGAGGGACAGATTCATAACCCAGAGGCTCCCTTCACTCTGGAATAAAATCCCAGTCCAGGTTAGGCAGAGTCCATCAGTGACTCTCTTCAAGAGGAATCTTGATGAGTGGATGGGAGATCGTAGGTTTACCCCGGGTATCACTTCTGTGTCACTGTTAGACAGAGGCACAGTATACTAACCTTGAAAAAGGGCATAACAAAATTATTTTAAAATGGGTGGCGAAAGCCAAACACACTCTGGCTAGGCTTATAAATGCCCTAGGGCAGATAGCCTAGTATGAAACTATAAACCTACAGTAAACCACAGAGTTCAAATCACAGAAAACATTGAAATTGACACTGATGGACAGACTCATACAAATAAACAAAAACACTCTTTGAACTAAGCTTCATTATATTCCTGACTGAATCTAAGATACTTTTATTGTTCCTAGTTAAGTTACTTACTACCACAAGGTAAAATGGTGTGGGTGAGGGTCTTTCTAGTCAGGCTTCCCAAAACAGAATACTCAATGCTCTGAGATTTCTCTTTGTAATATCTAAAACATAATTTCCAAGAGGGCTGGCAGAGTAACCTGTAGTCCCCTTTGAAGCTGAAACAAGAATTTAACACTGACAGCCACAATACACATCTAAATGTGTTTGGTAGTGCCTGGGGCTCCCCTTCTTTTTACTGAGCTAATGAACAAAGGCTTTTTTCTCAGACCTAGCATCTCAGGTTCTATTCAGTACTGCGGGGTGCCCTTTTAATAATTTAATAGCTCATTTACATTTCCCTTATTTTTCTTAAAGTAAGTTAGCTGGTCACCTCTGCTGTGCAGTATCCTCTATTAAAACATATACGCTTAATTCAGTTACAACAATATATATACATTTCTTTCCATTCTAGCAGGGTACACTGTTGATGCATTTTAACACAAGTAAACATCACAGATACATTTTCAGCACAAACATAGGTACAAATCAGTCTGCTATACATACAACATACAGTCCTAATACAGCTGTAGCACAAACATCTTGTATAAATCATTTTGATATTCAAAGGATACATCTTTCTTTACAAAACCCCAGCTGGCTACGCTGGCACTTGCACATATCATCACACACCCCCACCCCCGAAGACTCAAGCTAGTTTTTGAAGTGACCCCTGAGAAACATGGCTTGAGAGAAATAAGCCTATCTAGGAATATGTTACCCCATTCCTTGTCTTGAAAGCCATCTGTGTTGGCATTGCTAACCCCACTACAGTGTTGTACTGTAATGTCATATGCCTACAATCCTAAGTTCTACCTTAATGACTTGACATTTTGCCAACTGGCTCTATGTAGTCATGTTAAGGGATTGTGGTCTGTAACTACAGTTAATTTCCTTCCATATACGTAAGGTTGAAGTTTCTGCAGTGGCCATACTATGGCTAGACAATCCTTTTCTAAAGCTGCATATCATTCCTCCCTGGGTTGGAGTCTACTGTTGAGATATACCACTGGGTGATCTTCTCCCTCTGAGGAAACCTGGCTAAGTACAGCCCCCACCCCATGGTTTGAAGCATGTATGTGCACAGCAAACCCCTTGCTGTAATCTGGACTGGCTAACACAGGGGGTCCTCCTAAAGCTCCTTTAAGCTTCTGGAATGCCTGCTCACATGCTGGTGTACATACTACCTTATCTGTCCTGTTTTTCCTTGTCAGATCTGTGAGGGGAGCAGCTATTGTACTACAATTGGGAACATCTTTCTATAGTACCCCACTGTCCCCAAGAATGCCCTCACCTGTTTTTTTTAGTAGCACAGGCAGGCCAAACCTTAATGGCTTCCACTTTGGCAAGTTCTGGCATGATTTTAGCACTCCCCACCCTATGTCCCAGGTAGGAAACCTCTGAAATACCCTAATATTTATTGGGCTTAATAGTCAACCCCGCCCTCTGCAGTCGGGCCAGCACCTCCCTGACATGCTGAAGATGGTCTTGCCAGGAATGGCTGTAGATGACAATATCACCCAGGTAAGCAAGGCATAATCTCCTGCTCCTGCTAGGATACAATCTACCAGCTTCTGGAAAGTCGCTGGGGCATTTTTCATCCCAAAGGGCATCTTTGTGAACTCATACAAGCTGAAAGAAGTCACAAAGGCTGACCTCTCTCTAGCGCTGGGAGTCAAGAGCACCTGCAAGCAGCCCTTGGTAAGAGCAATAGTGGTCGGATACTTGGCCCCACCAAGGTGCTCCAGGGCTTCATCTGTCCTAGGCATGGGGTAAGCATGTGTGTGACTATTTAGTCTCCTGTAGTCCACACGCAACCTGGTGCTGCCATCCTTCTTTGGTACGAGCACCACTGGGGAGGCCCAGGGAATGCTGGACTCTTGGATTACTCCCAGTTCCAACATCACAGCAAGAGGTTCTTCTTCCAGTTTGATTCTCATCTGGGGTGCCTTCTGTGTGGAGTCTGTATGTCCTCCCTGTGTCTGTGTGGGTTTCTTCTGGGTGCTCCAGTTTTCTCCCATGTTACAAAGATGTGCATCTGGAGTGTTTCTCCCTGGGCCTCTGCTGAAAACTGGATTTGTTCCAAGTTGGACTTTCCCGGTAAACAAATGTTAAATAAATAAATAAAAATCTCCTACATCTCCTCCTTTAGCATCTGTCTGACTCACTGAGGCACTCTGTAAAGGGCCTGCTTTATAGGTCTTTGGGGTCCTGTATCCACATGGTGCTGCACCAGGTGGGTGCACCCTGGTCTCTCAGTGAACATGTCCTCAAACTCCTGTAACACTGCTAAGATTTCTCGAACCTGTGTAGAGGATAACCGCTGGGATACTGCTACCCCTTCCACTGAGGTGTCCGTCCAAGCCTCACTGAGGATAGTCACCAGATTCTCCTCACACCTCTCCTGCCATCCACTGCAAATACTCAGCACAACAGCCTCTCTATCATGGTAAGGCTTCATCATGTTAGCATGGAACAATCTGTGCCCCTGCCTCTTGCCTAGTAGTTCCACCATATAGTTTACATCACTAACCTTCCTTACCACTTTGAAGGGTCCCTCCCAAGCTGCCCGAAATTTAGTGTGTCTGACAGGAGAGAGTACCATCACCTGCTGTCCCACAGCATACTCTCTGGCTCAAGCATTCCTGCAACACCAGACCTTTTTCTGCTGCTGGGCTCCTGCCAGGTTCTCCTAGGCCAAGCCCATGAGCTCCCTAAGCCCTCTGCTGAGGTTTAGGACATATGCCACAACAGACTCTTTGTAGGATTCATACTTACCCTCTCACTCACCACAAATCAAATATAAAGATCCCCTCACCTTACGCCCATACAACCACTCAAAGGGTGAAAAACCTGTGGATTCTTGGGGTACCTCTTGTAAGCAAACAACAGCTGTGGCAAATATTTATCCCACTCTCTCTTAAACTGGTCTGTAAATGCACACAACACTGTCTTTAGTGTACAGTTTAACCTCTTCACAAGACCATTTGTTTGGGGATGGTAGGGAGTTGTCTTTAGGTGCTTCACCCCACAGCTCTCTTACAGACAAGCCAGCAGGTGTGACATGAAACTGGCACCTCTGTCAGTCAGTATTTCTCGTGGGAATCTTACTCTGCTGAAAATCTCTAGCAAAGCATTTGCCACCTTCTTTGCCCCAATGGAGGACAGAGCCACTGCCTCAAGGTATCTAGTAGTATAGTCTACTACCACTAGGATATACTTTTTCCCTGTGGAATGTGGGGGTACTCAGGCCCACAGTATACATAGCTACCCTCTGAAATGGCTCCTGAATCACAGGAAAGACATCAAAGGAGCTTTGACATTGTCTCCTGCCTTACCTACTTTGTGGCACTGCTCACAGGTCCTGCAGTACCCTGTTACATCCCTGGCCATCCCAGGCCAATAAATGTTCTGTACAATAAAGTCTCTTGGTATGCTTTATTCCCACATGATCTGCAAAATGAATTTCATGGGCTATGGCTAGAAGTGGCAGGCTGTAGGGTCTGGGCACTACCAACTGCTGTATTTTCTCACCTTTTGGCTCACCCTCAGGGGTCCACCTTCTATACAGTAACCCTTTGTTCCAGTATACAGAATCCCCTTTTCCTTGAGAATCAGGTGCCTCCCTAGCTACCTCCCTCAAGCCTTGTAATGTAGGGTCTGAGAGCTGAGCCTGTTTCAACTCTCGCTTTGTTAACTCTTCCCAGCTCTCCCTCCACAGGAAGTCGGATATCCTCTGACAGCAGTGGCTCACTGCCGGCCTGAGTACTACTACTCACCTCTTCCCCTTGCAGTCACTTTGTCCAAGGAAGCATCAGTACCCACCAGCAGCTGTGGCTCACCCTCAGTCTCACTGCTACAGGGTAGGTCTCTCTCTAAAATAGCCACATCACCAGTCCTGGCTTCAGGTGTGAGGTCTGTCTGGGTCTCCTCAGGCTACCAGACCCACATGCCTGTCTCCAAGCCTGACTGCATGTCACTGCATGCACACAAGATACTGCATTATCAAAATCATTCCCAACCAAGACATCTGCAGGGATATCCTCAAACACACCTACTTCCTTGCTTCCTTTTCAACCTTCCCAGTCAAGGTGAACCCTAGCCAAAGGCATGTGGAATGGGATCCCTCCTAAAGCTCTGACTGGAGTGGACTGTCCAAGCATGTAATACTCCTCTTAAACCACTGCAGGCTTCACAATGGTTATATCACAGGCTGTGTCAATCTTGGCAGTGGCCTGTTTTCCATCTACCAAGACTTGATATAAACTTTGCTGGTAGTTTGGTTCCCCTGTTGTCTCCAGACAACTTACATTCTGCTATTCCCACTTGCTGGCTTCCCCATCTTTTGTTTCTCACCTTGCCTCCATGGACATCTATATGCTACATGACCCCACTGGTTATATTCAAAACATTTAACCCTTGATCCTGGCCATGTAACTGAACTAGTGGCTTCCTCTGTTACTAACAGACTCTGTTGGGCAGTTTAGGCTGCCCACTTGGGTTCTCTTATACCCATGTGCAGCATTGGGTATCCCTTTCCTGTCCAATGATGCCCTGCTTGCTAGGTATAGGTCTCCTTTTCCCCCCCAACTCATCTGCAGAGTTGCATTCCCTGCCTGCCAGTCATATTCTCATGTCCTCAGGCAAAGTGAGAAGGGTTTGTTCCCTCACCAAAAGGTCTGCCAGCCCTTGAAAAGTGGTGACCTGATACTCACTCACTTATGAAAATAAGTGCTTAGTTCAGGAATATAATCACATACACTTTCACCTGCCTTGCATCTCTGCTTACTAAACTTTTTTCTGCATGCTTCGGGTGTTAACTTAAAACACTGTAATAAACAGTGCTTAACTTGATCATAATCTAAACAATCAGTATCAGACAATTTAGAAACAGTTACAGCTTTACCATGGAGTAAGGAGGAGAGAAACTGTACCCAGAGCCCTCAGTCAGCATTATACGTTTTACATACTTTTTCAAATATATGAATAAAACTATCACAATTATCACATTGTTGGTACTGAGGAAGAAGTTTACTGGCCTTTATTGTTTCTGGGGTATGGTAACTCCTTTCCCCATTACTTCCATGGCCCTGGTGAAGAGTCAGCATTTCCTTTTCATTTTACTTCTGCTTCTCATTTTCTTTGCCTTCCAAATGCTGTAGTCTCTCTGCTGATTGTAATTCCAAACATCTGGACTCCAGTTCAAGCCTCTCTAACTCCAGACGGATTTTTAACTCCTGTGAGGAAAAGTTGAACTGTCCTGTTTCTGAAAGTTGTACATTCCCAATGACAGTCTGTTTGTCTTCCTAGCTGCTGGTCTGTGATGCAGCTGCGATTAAGGCTGCAATCATTTCCATTTTAGTCTGGTCGGCATGCCCTAGTCCTTTGGCTTGCCATACCTCAGTCAACTGGTTCCTTGTCAGCTTGCCATAGTCCTCTGCTGATCCTTGTTTGCTTCCCTGACTAAACTAAATTAACAACAAGTAAAAAAATAAAACTATTGTGATATTAAACTCTGAAAGTCTACTTGGTGGGTGCTTGAGAGTACAAACACCTTTCTTTAGTGACAAATACTTACAAGGTACAGGAATTCAATATCCATACCACTGCTCACCAATGTGTGAGCAAGTGATAACCCCACCCACTGTCACCAATATGTGATATGGACCACTGCTACAAATATGAGATGGCCACCAATATGTGTAGCCTCACGCTGGGCAAGAAATCAAGGAGCCTGAATATCTCACCACTGACACTGGAGAGGGACATGCACTTGAAATATAATACACATCTAAATGTTTATGGCAGTGTGTAGGGCTTCCCCTCTTTTTAATGAGCTAATGAACAAAGGCTTTTTCCCCAGACCTAGCTTCTCTGGTCCTATTCACAACTGTAAGGTGCCTTTTAGTGGTTTAACAGCTCATTTACATTCCCCTTAGTTTTTTTAAAGTAAGTACTGTGCCAGTATCCTCTATTAAAACATATACTTTTAATTCAGTTACAATAATACTTATAAGGTTCTTTTCATTCCAGCAGGGTGCACTACTGATACATTGTAACACAAGCAAACCTCACAAATACATTTTCAGCATAAGCATAGGTGCAAATCAGTTTGATATACAAATGACATACAGTTCTAATACATTTACAACATCTTGTATAAACCAGTTTAAGCATATAATTCTTTACAAAACTCCTACTTGCCCATATCATCAAAACATCTTTTCTAACAATTGGAAAGCCATAGTAAGTGTGGATCCTAGTTTACAAGACAAAACTGGAACCCAAATTAAGTTTTTTTTTTTTTTTAAACAGAAAATATTAACAATTTATTGGAGTGAATCCTCACCGTGAAATAAAAAACCAACTAAGAGAATGTTTAAATGTGAAGCCTGTGCAGAATGCCCATTTATACCGGAGGGGAAAGAAGTTCATATGCCACCTGAATGTGTAATAAATTGTAAAATTAAATTTTCCTGTGGAACTTTGGGGGTTATTTATTTTTCAAAATGCATTCTAGACTGGATAGACTGAATGTGCCTTAAGGAAATGCATTTATCAGCATATGTATAGCATTAAGATGCATAATGAAACAAATGTGTTATACATACACAGTTTATTACCTGCCAGAATTTTGTGCAATTTCATTTTTTATCTTGGAAGAGGTAGTAAAGCCCCTGAGGACTGGTGACTGGAAAACTCATCCAAAGGTATGTGAATTTTTCTGGCAGATGAAATTCAGTGCAACAGTGTTTCGAGGATTAAATGACTCAATTTCCATTAGAAGGCTATTAGAAGATTATATTAAAGATGATGGCTGCTATTTTATGACAAGAAAAAATGGTTTTAACAATGTAGTTTGTATAAATGTGCTTTGTTATCACTGCGTTTTAAAATAATTATATTTTTAATCACTGTCTTTTAAATATACTTGTATTTGATCATGTGATGTTTTCACTAGCTTTAATGTGACTTTTCAAAATGTTATATGTTCAGTAAGTTTCATTTTGAAGAAGTTTAGGATTATTTAGATGAATGAGCTACATTACAACTGTGTTTCCCTTATTCTACTGCTTTGGCCTTGCATGTTTTTATCTGGGTTAGTTACTTTCTGTCCATGCTCTACAGCTTTATCGCCCTTGTCTACAGCACTGAAAGTTAAAATCTCAATGACTGCCACATCTCCATCTCATTTACTTCCATGCCTTACCATACATGTTATTTATCAACTTCCTTCCTGATATCTTTTGATATATAGCCACCCCTCATCACAGAGGTAAACAACCAACTCCAGTAATCTTCAGTCCACAGATTTCCACTTTGCTACTCCCTTCCTCTAGCTACTCCCTTCCTCTAGCTACACCTTTTCACTACTGCAGACTTTACACAACCTCCTTTACATATACTGCTATACTGCTCTCCATCTCTTTTACACAGCACATAATGCAGAGAAGTTGCATCTTACTACATCCTACTCCTGTATTAAACTAACAGCCACTTTGGTCTTCTAATACTGACCCAGCTGTTTCACTTTATTACCAAGGTACCTAGTGTTATCCTCAGCATTTGGTTCCCCTTTAAAGGAAAACTCCACCTTAGAACACAAAAAAACATTTTTTTCATTGTATCTTTGTTTTTGAGCTATTATAGGTTCATAGGTTCATACTAGGCTATCTGCCCTAGGGCATTTATAAGCCTAGCCAGAGTATGTTTGGCTTTCGCCACCCATTTTAAATTAATTTTGCTATGCCCTTTTTCGAGGTTCGTATACTGTGCCTCTGTCTAACAGTGACAAAAGTGATACCCGGGATAAACCTACGATCTCCCATCCACTCATCAAGATTCCTCTTGAAGAGAGTCAATGAGGGACTCTGCCTAACCTGGACTGGGATTTTATTCCAGAGTGAAGGGAGCCTCTGGGTTATGAATCTGTCCCTCCAGCATGTCCTATTTATTTCAGTGCTGAGGTTCAAGTATAATGCCTCAAAATCACTCCGGCTGTTTCTTTTACAATTTTAATGTGTTTCTCTCAAAATGGCGAGTGATGGGGCCTGCCTTGGTAACGTGATCTTGTTTTCTTGCTTTCATTCCTTCTTCCCAGAATACATTTCAAGTCCTCTTTATATGACTCATGTAAGATATAATGAAGTGGTGCTGTTTTATCATGCCATTAAGACTGAATGGCATAACTATGAAGCACTGTCATCTAAACACACCTTCTGTAACAGAGCTGCTTCGATGTTTACCTGACTGAGTCTCATTTATGTGTCTGTCAGAGCTTGTTCTATGCTAGAAATATAGTGGATATAAAAAGTGTACCCACTACTGTTAAAATGCCAGGTTTTTATGATATAAGAAAATGAGACCACAATAAATAATTTCAAAACTTTTCTTAACTTTAATGTGACCTATAACCTGTACAGTTCAATTGAAAAAACAAACAAATCTGTTAGGGGAAAAATATTTAAAAAAAATGTACAATAAGCTGGTTGCATAAGTGTGCACACCCCTAAAATAATACTTTGTTGAAGCATCTTTTGCTTTTTAATTACGCTTTTCGTACATTTTTTTAAATATTCAGTCTTCTTGAGTACACACTTGCCATCAATTAAAGAGACTCTGATTAACCCCAGATAAAGTTCAGCTGTCCTAGTAGGATTTTCCTGACATTTACTCAGTTGCCTGCTACAGCAAAACCATAGTTCACAAAGAGCTTACAAAGCATCAGTGGGATCTCATTGTTAAAAGGTATCAATCAGGAGAACGGTACAAAAAAATGTCCACAGCATCGGATATACCATGAACACAGTGAAGACAGTCATCAAAAAGTAGAGAAAATATGGGACAACAGTGATGTTGCAAAGAACTGGATGTCCCTTCAAAATTGATAAAAGCAGACGTAAACTGGTCAGGGAAGCTGCCAAGAGACCTAAAGCAACACTGAAGGAGCTGCAGGAATTTCTGGCAAGTATTGGTTGTGTACTACATGTGACAACAATCTCCCGTATTCTCCAAATGTCTGGCCTAAGGGGTAGGGTTGCAATATAAAAGCCTTTTCTTACACAGAAAAACATCCAGGCCCAGCTAAAATTTACAAAACAATATATCAAGTCTCCCAAAAGCATGTGGGGGAAATGTGTTATGGTCTAAAAGGTATGTTTGGCACAAAACAACACTTTGCATTACTGAAAGAACACCATGCCCACTGTGAAGCATGGTGGTGGCAGTATCATGCTTTGGGGTTGCTTTTCTTCAGCTGGAACTGGGGCTTTAGTCAAGGTGGAGGGAATCATGAACAGCTTCAAATACCAGTTACTTTTGGCCGCAAACCTTCAGGTGTCTGCTATAAAGCTGAAGACGAAAAGGAATTTTACCTTTCAACATGACAATGACCCCAAGCATACATCCAAATCAACAAAAGAATGGCTTCACCAGAAGAAAATTAAAGTTTTAGAATGGCCCAGACCTAAACCCAATACAAAATCTGTGGGGTGACCTGAAGAGGACTGTGCACAAGAGATGCCCTCCCAATATGACAGATATGGAGCGCTTTTGCAAGGAAGAGTGGGCAAATATTGCCAAGTCATGCAGACAGACTCCTACCCAAGAAGACTGAATGTTGTAATTAAATCAAAAGATGCTTCAACAAAGTATTAGTTTAAGGGTGTGCACACTTATGCAGCCAACTTATTGTACATTTTTTATATTTTTCCCCTAACAGATTTGTTTTTCAATTGAATTGTACAGGTTACAGGTCACATTAAAGGGTGGAAAAGCTTTGAAATTATTTACTGTGGTCTCATTTTTTATATCACAAAACCTGGCTGTTTAACAGGGATGTGTAAACTTTTGATATCCACTGTATGTTTCTGTATACATAAGGTATGATGACTGACAGACTGTACAAAAAACATTATTGTGGTTATCCTATCAGCAATGAAGACTTTCGTCACTAGATGGCAGTGTCAGCACACAATTATTTCAAGGAATTGTTGGTTTTCTACATAAACAAACTTGCTTGGAGAGCTCATGGTTTTGGGATTCTTTAATTGTTGTTGTTGGTCTTTCGGCTTTTCCCGGTTAGGGGTAGCCACAGCGGAACTCCAGTCCGCTAATGACTGGCAGTTTTTTATGGTGTCGAGTTGCCAGTCCGACGCCCAACCTTCATCGAAGGCACGCCCATTCAACGCATGTCTTTCGAATGCCCACTCGACCGCCGGGAGGACATGCAGACTCCACACAGAAGGCACTCCCAACTCAAGCAGAGAATCGAACAGGAGGACCTCTTGCTATGAGGCAACAATGCTACCGCTGCACCACCGCTGATATTTTGTACGCTGAATGCAAATCATATCACAAATGAAAACAAAATAAATATATCCTGAATTTTTCAGTTCCACCATAAATTAAAAGAAGAAAAAAAAACTTCCTGTGGTTAGTTACCTATGCTTTCTAACTCACTTAACTTACTGTATTATATGAACTTACACTGTGAAAGTTTGGTAGCTGTTAATAACTCAAAATATCAATTTGGCTTGTTTACACTGTCTTTTCTCTTCATAAATCATGACTTTCCCTTCTTAGTTACTACCACTGTACTTCTGCTTAAGTAACTGTGAGCATTGTTATTATGTGTCTCAGTTGCAGAATCATATACAAAGTATTTTGCTTAATGACCTAATAAGTCATTTATTTCAGAAGGCTGGTCCCTCTGAAAAACGGAATACTTAAGGCAGAGGCAACATGCCAACTTTTTTTCTCCCAAAGTAGTCTTCTTCTGATATACTGGGTTGCTTAAACATCATCCTGACAATCATACGGTTTTTATTATTGCATGATCCTTGATCAAACCGAGAACAGTTCAAGTGAACACCTTTTTTCTTAAGGATGAAATTATATTGAAGCATTTATAGGTTCATAGGTTCATACTAGGCTATCTGCCCTGGGGCAATTATAAGCCTAGCCCGATTCTGTATGGCTTACGCCACCCCTTGATTTGAGTATACTGTGCCCTTTTTAAGGTTTAGTTTACTGTGCCTCTGTCTAATAGTGACACGGGAGTAATCCCTGGGACAAACCTACGATCCCCCATCCACCTATCGAGATTCTTTTTGAAGAGATTCAGTGAGGTGCTCTGCCTCACATGAACTGGAATTCTATTCCAGAGTGAAGGGAGCCTCTGGGTTATGAACCTGTCCCTCCAGCAAGTTCTATTTATTTCTGTGCTGAGGTTCAAGTCCCTCGAGCGTGTGGCACTAAGGGATTTAGATTTACTGAGGTGGAGCATGTCCATTAATTCTGGATTTGACATAGCTTTGTATGTCAGAGGCATAGATTGCCTCGAAGTAGGCGGTATGTAACTGAGTAGAGCTGGAGTTTTTTTAACCGAGCAGCATATGGCATCTGTTTGAGACCCTTGATCCTCTTGGTGAGATACTTTTGGGGTATTTCTAATTGCTGCAGGTGTCGGGTAAGGTACATCCCAAAAGGGGCATTGTATTCTATGATGGGCCTGATGAGGGATGAATAAAGGGGCACGATTACCTCTCTTGATCTAGATGTGAAACCCTTCGTGATGAGGTGGGCTATGTAGAAGGTCTTTCTAACCACTTTGCCAATGTGGTTTTCAAAGGAGAGATTGCTATCAACTTGGGTCCCCAGGTCCCTAATAACTTTCTCTGTACTTAATGGGTTTCCGCCTATGTGGTAATTTGTGGGCACATTGTTTTTGCCAAAGGGTATGACTATACATTTTTTGGCATTTAACTTTAACCCATGGCACTGGCACCAGTTATCTGTCTCTGTGAGACCTTTTTGAAGGATGTTTGTGTCAGCTGGAGAGTTGATTATGGCGCCCAGTCTGCAGTCGTCTGCGAACTTGGTGAGCCATAGTCCTCCCACGTTTGCCTGTACCTCGGAAAAGTATATACCGAACAAGAGTGGTCCCAGGACAGAACCCTGTGGGACGCCACTTGTGACCAGTTTTGAGTCTGACATGGCTCCAGCAACTCTCATTCTGTGGGTTCTGTCTTTGAGCCAGTTTGCAACCCATCTTGTGACATAGGGGTTTATATTTAAGCTGGATAGCTTATCTATGATGCCCGAGTGGGGTATTGTGTCAAATGCCTTTGCAAGGTCCAGATAGGCTGTGTGGACTACCTTCCCTTCATCTATAGCTTCGGTGACTGTTTCGAAGAAGTCAACCAGGTTCAAAAGGCAGGATCTGCCCTTGACAAAGCCGAACTGGGTAGGATCTAGTGTCTGTAGGTCCCCAATGTCTTTGTTTATGAGCTCCATTGATAATCTTCTCCATAGCCTTGCAGACTAAGCTAGTCAGGCTTATGGGGCGATAGTTTCCAGGGTCCGTAGAGGCTCCACCTTTGTGGAGTGGGACCACTGTTGCTGTACACCATTCTGTGGGCACATATCCTGTAGTGAGGCTGAGATTGTATAGCTGTTTTATTTGAGGGATTAGTTCCTCTTGGAGTTCATGTAGGACGCAACCTGGGATGCCATCTGGTCCCATGGAAGCAGTGTTTTTTGCTTTGGAGAGGGCAGCCTTCACCTGAGCATCACAGATGTTTGGGAGGCAGCCCTCTGCCGGGATAGATACTTGCTCTTTTGGGGGGGAGGTGGTGGAGAAGTTTGTACTGAACCTGTCTGCCAGGATATTGGCGATGTCTGTGGGTTCAGTGTATTTTTTGTCGTTTAGAATCAACTCAGAACAAGTCTGGGAGTTGCATCCCAGGTTTCTAACATAACTGAAAAAAGCCTTATGATTGTCTTTGGTGTCCTGTGCAATTTTTCTCTCGAAGCTGGCCTTGGAGGATTTCATGAGGGATCGTAATTTTTTGCTAGTACTGATCAGAGATGCCTTCCCTATTGGGGATTTTGCTCTATCATGTAGTAGCTTCCTCCTTCTGTTGTACAGTTTATTTATGGCAGGGGTCCACCAGACTGGATGCCTGCCTTTGGATGATTAGGTCTTGGTTTTGTTTGGGATAGCATGATCCATGCATTCCTGGAGATGTCCGTAGAATGCGTTTATATAGGATTTGCCAAACTCTAGTGCTAACACAGGGAAAACAAGCATTACCACATTACAGGGGGATCCCACAGTGGATTAGCTGGTCTTTAAATCACCAACAGCATACCTCTTGGAGCAAAAAATCTTGACAAAACAATAAATAATGGGTGGGGGGACAAAAATAAGGGCAAATTTTAAATACTGCTCTTACAAACTTAGAAAGTTGATAGAATAACAGGTTTTCTATTAGCATGGATTGGATACTCTAAACTGACCATATATTTGAGTGTGCTTGTGGGGTGAAAGAACTACCAAGGCAGGGCTAGGCACCCAGTGGTGTAAGGCTTGGCTCTAGATGATTGTCACAGTTGAAGTGATACCACAAACCCATGTGCAAAAATGAGAACAAAGGGTTGTGTACAGATAAACAGATGAAGTTTGAAAGTCAAATGTTTGTCACTATTTTTAACTTCAATCCTCAATCATTTATCAGAAAACCAAAATTTTATGAGGAAAACAACAAAAATATGAGACAAAAATCTGGACATTCTGCGAATAACTGGACAGCTGAGAGGTATGAAATAGTCTTTGCAGAAAGGCTGCCTCAAATGGTATCTGAACATCCAGATTTACATAATGCCCACAAGCCACAAATTAGTAATGTTTCTAGATTTTCAGATATTGTCCTGAATGCCCTTCTAAGCTACTCCCCCAACCACTTTCTGAAATTCACAAGCTGATTTGAGTGTTCTCAGTGCATTCTGGTACCTTATTTATGCATATTTACCATTCTGGAAATAGAAGTTATGTTCTTACCATAACGTTCCATGTTAGTTGTCTTCTTCTCGCCTTCTTCTTGCTGGATGGGTTCAGAGCCGACCTCGGCTCCGACTCGGCCACTCTAAAAGCTCGAGAGTTGGTTCCACCGGCTCGAGGCTCCCCTTATATCCCACAATGCTAGGCGAGAGTTACCTCAGATCTCGTTTGTAAGCTAACCCCAGCTTATAATAGTAACAGTATAACTGTAAACAGAGTCCACCTCTCACAACAGGAAGAAAGAAGGGTGACCTACATCCTGAACCAGGAAATATGCATAATAGCATATATCTAAGAAAGAGGTGGTAGAAAGAGAGGTCACAATCACAACTCCTCTAGGTCTGACCAGGCCAGGGGGAAGGAGGGTGGGACGCAAGAAGAAGGCGAGAAGAAGACAACTAACATGGAACGTTATGGTAAGAACATAACTTCTATATGTTAAGTTGTCTATCTCGCCTTCATTCTTGCTGGATGGGACCGCGTCCCTAGCACCTTGTCCCGGGTGGCCTAACGGAACAGACTCCTGAGAACAGTGGAACCAAAGTTAGCTCTATGCCTAGAAGCTAAATCCAACTTATAATGAGAAATGAAAGTGTGAGGAGTAGCCCAAGTAGCCGCTGCACAAATGGTGTCAATAGGCAGTCTGTCTTGGAAGGCTAAAGAAGTAGCCAAAGCTCTGGTGGAATGGGCCTTAGGTTTATTAGGCAGCTTTTGATGTCTAATTTCATATACAAGGGAAATCAAAGATGTTAGCCATCTGGATAATGATACCTTTGAAACTGAAAGTCCCTTTCTGCTTTCCGCATAGGAGACAAACAGCTGATCAGATTTTCTGAACTGTTTTGTTCTATCCAAGTAGTACCTCAATTGACGGTGAACATCCAGGCTGTGTAATTTTTGTTCAGACCTATTGGAGTATTCTGGAAAAAAGACAGGTAGATCAATGCTTTGATTTAGATTTGACGTCGAGACCACCTTAGGCAAAAAGGACGGGTTAGTTCGTAAGGATACTCTGTCCTTATGAAACAAAAGATAAGGAGGACGACAGCTGAGTGCTTGAAGCTCTGAAACTCTTCTAGCTGATGTAATAGCTACCAGAAAAAGAGTCTTCCATGATAATAATTTTAAAGAACATGAGACTGCAGGTTCGAAAGGGGGGAGAATCAAAGAAGCAAGAACTAAATTTAGGTCCCAAGGAGAAGGAGGATTTCTTATAGGAGGTCTGAGAAGAAAAACTCCTTTCAAAAAGGCTTTGCAAAGCTTGTGGGACATTAAGGCAGATTCAGAAATACCCACATGAAAGTTAGAAATAGCTGCCAATTGAACTTTAAGTGTAGAGGGAGATGAACCTGCATGGAAGAGTTCAGCTAGAAAATCAAGGACTAATTGGATGGAAGCAGTGAAAAGATCTATGTCCTTTCCTTGAGCCCAATATGTGAAGCATTTCCACTTACTCAAATAAATCTTCCGAGTGGAAGATTTATGGGAAGCTATCAAAATATCTCTAACAGAGTGAGATAATTGAGGAAGCCTGGCTAAGGTTGGAACTGGAGGAACCAAGCAGTGAGGTTCAGAGAGGGGAGGGAGCGATGAAACTGACCCGACTGATGGATCAAAAGATCTGGAACTAGGTCCAGATTCCACGGTCGCTCAAAAGAAACGATGTAGAAAGGGGAACCACACTTGTCGAGGCCAGTAAGGAGCAATGAGGATCAATGAGGCCTTCTGAGCGATAGCTTTCTGTATCACTTGAGAGATTAGTGGGAAGGGAGGAAATGCATACAGAAGTCCCCGGGGCCAAACTTGGACTAGAGCGTCTCTGCTGGGTTGGCCTGGTAAAGGGAATAGAGTGAAATATTCTCTGCACTTGCTGTTTTGGGGAGTAGCAAAAAGATCGCAGCAAGGCTGACCCCACTTGAGAAAAATTTCTCTCACTACAGAGTCTTTCAGAGACCACTCGTGAGGCATGAGTATAGCTCTGCTCAACTTGTCCGAAATTTGATTGGACTTTCCGGGGATGTGCGTTGCTATCAGAAACCGCTGAGAAGAAATCGCCCATTGCCACAGTCTGAGTGCTTCTCGACACAGGGGTATGACCTGGTTCCGCCTTGTTTGTTGATGTACCACACTACAGACATATTGTCTGTTTGGATTGCAATCGTTCCCAAGGGAAGAGAGTCTTGAAGGGCTTGCAACGCTAAAAGCACTGCTCTCATCTCCAGAACATTTATGTGCAAGTGGCATTCGTTTGGTTGCCATGTGCCCTGGACCGTCCTGCCCTGATAATGCCCCCACCCGATCAGGGAGGCATCCGTTGTCAGAGTAGCAACCGGAGGAGGTGGAACAAAGGGTCTTCCCAACAAGAGCTGAGGGGAAGACATCCACCACATGAGATGATTTTTGCACGCTTGCGTGATCATAATGGTGTGAGACATTGGAAGTTGCTGGTATGACCATTGAGTAAAGAGCATCCATTGAAGGATCCGCATGTGGAATCTGGCTAATGGAAGCAGAGGTATGGCGCTGCCATAATTCCCAACACTTTCAGAACTAACCTGGCTTTGATTCTGTTGTTGTTGAAAAGGAGTGATACCAGTTTGTGAATGTCTGTTATTCTCTGATGTGTTAGTCTAGACATGTTTACTGTATCTAGATTTGCGCCTATGTAGGTAATAGTGCGACAAGGCGACAAAACAGACTTTTCGCAATTTATTGAAATACCCAGCTTTTGACAAATGCGAAAAGTGTAATCCCTGGCCATCAGAAGGAGATGCTTGGTGGGAGCTGTGAGGAGCCAGTCGTCCAAATATGGAAACACCTGGAATCCTTGTCGTCTCAGGTGAGAAGCTACCACTGCCATGCATTTGGTAAACACCCGGGGGGCAGTGGTGAGACCAAAGGGCAGGGCCCTGAACTGAAAATGACTGGTTCCCAGCCTAAAGCGGAGGAATCTTCTGGAGCGTCTGTTCATTTTTATGTGATAGTACGCATCCTGAAGGTCTATAGAGCACATCCAGTTTCCTTTGCCCAAAAGGGGAAGGATGGATTGCAGCGTGACCATCCGAAATCTTGTTTTCTTGACTGATCTGTTCAAGACACTGAGATCCAAAATTGGTCTCCAGTCCCCTGTTTTCTTTGGAACTAAAAAGAACCTTGAGTAGATTCCGGATCCTTGCTGGTCTGCTGGAACTGGCTGAATTGCTCTTTTGCAAGCAGTTTTGAAATCTCCAAAACCGCTAGATCCCTTTGAGCGGGTGGAACATCTGGAAGGGATTTTTTTGACTGATTTGGAATGCGAAGAAAGGGGATAGAATAGCCTTCAGAAATGATGGACTGCACCCATTTGTCTTGAGTCAGGGATAGCCAGGCTTCTGGGTACAGTGACAATCTTCCCCGACTGCCTCCGAAGATGGGCAGTCGGGCAACACCTCAGGGATGCTGAAAGGGCTTGTCAGGGAAGGCTTCCCGATTGCCCTGGTTCTGCGGATCCCCCCTGCCCCTAGGGCGACGTCTACCATTGTTATTCCCGCCTCTGCCTCTGGCGGGGAAACGACTCTGTGCGTCAGGCGAAGTCCCTTGAGATTGTTTACGGAACCACATCTTTCCACCTTTCTGGCCTTTGGGGTAAGGCCTAGAAGGAGTAGAAAACGGACTCCGGCGGCAGAAAGGGTCTTGCCATCAGTTTCGCACCTAGTCAAGGTTTCTTTCACTTGAGGACCAAAGAGGGATGATCCATCAAGCGGGAGTTAGTGAAAGACGTCTTGAAGGGTCCATAAAATTGCATAGCCGCATCCAGGCATGCCTACGTAAGGCCACACCTGTCCCTGCGGCTCTGCTCGCTCCATCAGCCGCGTAAGAAAGAAGGCGCATGGAGGAGTTGGTTATGGAGTTAAGGGTAGCCAGCTGCGTGTTCATCTTATCTTGGAAACCCGCAGCTGTAGGGTCCTTTAACATTTCACTCGCTTGCTTGATCAAGTCCCTTTGAAGACGAGTAAAATGGCACAAGTAGTTCAGCGAACGCATGGTAAATGTCGCTGACGAGAACATCCGCTTCCCGTACCTGTCCATGGACCTAGATTCCTTGTTAGGTGGATGGACAGGTACTGAAGGATCAGCTAGCTCCTTCTTAGTGGCAGCAGCTACCACCATAGCATCCACAGAAACTCCTTTTGTTAAGAACTGTTTGTCTGCTGGTGCCGTTATGAACTTGGAAGGTCTCCTGGGAGTGGGGTCCACTGAATCAGGAGCCGTCCATGCCTTCTTAGCAACCACCTGCATGAGGGGGTCAAAGGGGAGACACCCAGGAGGTGGAAGGACGAGAGCCAAACGCCTCAAGATACACAGATTCGTCCTCCGAAGGGTTGAGGGCTGGCCAATTTCCCCTCTGTTTGAGGATCTCCAGAATGTCTGCAAATGAGACATCTTCAGAAGGGGAACGGGGGGAACCCTCAGAATCATCCAAATCTGTGTCTGACGTGATGGACTCAGGTGAGACAATGTGTTTCCTCTTACACTTCCTCTTCCGAGGGGGCTCCTGCCAAATCAGGAGAGGCCTCGGAAGAGGATGAAATCCCCACAGGGGGTTCCTGAGGAGCTGGCTCTCTGCGGTCCGGGATGAGGGAGTGAGTCGACTTAACCTGAGGCACTGTAGAGGGAGGGGCGGACGGAGCCGACTGTGGAGTAGAGCCAGGCTCTAACACACTCCGTATGACCTCGAATGCACCCCTGTCAGGCAGAGCCAGAGGTCCCCGCTCCGAGAAGCTAAGAACCCCCCTCGGCACCGACAGTGATGGCTCCGAGGCCGATGTCGGAGCCGAACTCACCAGCGCCGAAGCACCGAGAGGGAGGGGTCTGACAAGGGTCCGATGCCACTCACCCCTTGGAGCCGACCAGGGAAGTCCGGCGCGGAGATTCTTCGAAGGAAGAAATCGGGCAGCGGAGCCGAAGACAATTGTATCGGCTCCGCGCTATCACAGTCTCGGTTCCGGCGACCCGGCTCCGAGCTCAAGAGAGTCGAAGGAGGAATATGTTGATGGACGGGGCAGGCATCGACTGATGAGTCGGGCTCTGAAGCATCTGGGCCAGTGCCTCGGACTTAAGAAGTCGACTCACTACCCTCTGAAGGTCATGATCCGACAGCCTCGATGACCTAGAGGAGTGAGATCTTTGGCTCCGTTCAGACAGCAGGGAGATCCTGGAGCCGAATGAACGGAGCCAAGAGATGGTGACCTGGACCTCTTCCTGGTTGTCGGCTCCGAAGGTCTGGTCGGAGCCGACACGGAACTTCTAATACCTCGGCTCCGGCCGGAGCCGAGGGAACCACAGAAACTGTGGACTGAGACTCATCGGCTCCAGCCGGAGCCGATGTAGGCAGAGGTTTAGAAACCTTAGGTCTCGGCTCAGTTGTCGGAGCCGAAGACCTAGATGCCTTAGAGGGCTTCCCAGTAGAAACAGAAAGGGAATCCTCTGGCTTGAGTAAGCCCCTCAAGATCAATTTATTTTTTCTTTCCTGCAGGACCCTGGGGCTGAAGCCATGGCACACACAGCACAGGAGTCCTGCAGGTGCAAAGGTCCCAGACAGTAGACACAAGAAGTGTGAGCGTCTGTCAGAGACATTTTCTGACAGCACGCATCACACTTCTTGAATCCGGAGACCTTTGCTTCCTTAGACATTTTTAAGAAGGTGTAATCAAACACACACACACACACACACACTAATTACACCCTGTCAAGTTTAAATAATAATAAAACCACTAACTAGGTTTTTAAAATAAAAATAATACACACACTCCCTAGGGAAGAGAAAAAGGCCAATAGGCCCAAGGGAAGAACCTAAAGTTCTTGAGGGAAAAAAACGGGAATTTTTTTGAAGGGGATAAAAATTTCTCTTAAACTAAGGGAAATAAGTAAAAATATTAAAATTAAAGGGGTTTTAATAGACTAAATTACACAAGAAAAAGTCACTTACCAAGAACCGGTAGAAAACCAACCTCGATAGCTGTAGCGGCAAACGAGATCTGAGGTAACTCTCGCCTAGCATTGTGGGATATAAGGGGAGCCTCGAGCCGGTGGAACCAACTCTCGAGCTTTTTGAGTGGCCGAGTCGGAGCCGAGGTCGGCTCCGAACCCATCCAGCAAGAATGAAGGCGAGATAGACAACTTAACATTCATCGTTTAAAGCAGAATTTCTGTTCATGAAAATGTCCAATACAAAAATCCGTCTTCCCCGTGTCTGTCATTTCTTTTTTCATCATGTGCAAGTCAGGCTCTGATGCAGCAAACACTGCTACTACTAATGTACATTTTTACTGATATTGGTTCCTTTTCCTCTTGCTTACACAAGACAGGAAAAGCCCTGCAACATTATTTATTCTATCGACTGGCTTCTTCAAGAGAACCATCTGGTCAATTTTTGAAAGGGTCTGTAACATGCCCTTGGGGTGTGTAACCTCAGAGCTGCATATAACAACTTGGGGGGGAGGCACAAACAACTGCACTGGGTGTGTGGGGAGAGAATTTAAAGAAAAAAAATAGAAAACCTTTTTGTGTCAAGTTTTCAGTGATGTTAACCCAAGGAAATTTTATGAATGTGGTTAGATTACATGAGCTATTTCCAGCTTTCAGGTCTACACTCTTGGGGTGGAGACGACCTTCTGAGCTGGGAGCTGGCGGTCAAGGCTTATTGTGCCTGTAATTCTAAGTGCCTTTGTTCTGGTTTAAACATTTGGGCTCTAAACCAGTTATTTTTATATTAGCAATGTTTGTGATCTACACTCTTGTGGCAGGAGACGATAGTCTATGCCCTTCTGAGATGTGAATTACTCGCTGAAGGCTTATTGGGTCTGTTATTGTAAAAGTGTCTTTGTTCTTTTAATCTACGCAGATGACATTCTCTTGCAGTGTAAGTTTCCCTTAAAATACCCTTACTGTCTAGACAGATTTTTTTATCTACTAGAGCATTTAGTTTGCACACAGCTGAGCGATGCTCATCAGGTTCGTTGTCTTATTGACCTATTCAGTATTTACATTTCCCTCACTCCCCCCTAGTATATCTGTAGCCATGGATGTGTACTCCTGACTCTCTCTGTGGCCAGTCTGGTTGAGATGAGTATTCTGAGGTATTGTGGCAACTGTCTCAGGTACGCTTGACAGCCCACATATTCTTAATAAGGCAGCTAAAGTATGCGAGAGGTGTAAATACACTAACACTAGAAGCAAAACCCTGTCATACAACCAAAACTAATCCTATAGAGGTTGTCAGTGACACTTGCACCACACTTACCCCACAGGATAAAGACCCTACACATAAAACTACTTGTGCTGAGGCACTTATACGTAACCTTCCTAAAACACTAAGACCTCCTGCATAGCACAGTCATAAAATGGGTCCTCAACCATCATGTAAACACTCTGTGAAAACACCACCTACAGCTACACATAGCAACACTGCATCCAGTGCCTCTACTGCTAAGCCATTAAGGCAAACCAGTGCACAGTCAAATTTCCCAGTCACTGGCGATTCTATAGTGAGGCACAACAAAGTTCCCCTCACCAGACTTGAATAAGTAGAGAGTCACAGTTAGTTGTCCTTCCAGGGCTAGGATCCATCAAGTCACACAGGCACTCAGGTCACTGAACCACAGGGACCAGTATGACTCTGTTATAGTCCATGTGGGTATTAATGACCTGAGATGTACCTTCCTTGACTATATGAAGCAAGACATGATCAAGCACATGTATTATGTGTCTCAGGTAGGTATGAGCCTATAACATTAGCAGCATACTACCTCCTCAAAGGATGATGACAAGCTATCAACAGAAAATGATCGATTTTAACAACTGGCTTATCATCTGCTGTCAGTCCAAGAGGGTACAACATTTGACAGCCTAAGAGGACATGGTTGACAGGCCATGCTGCTTTGCCAGGGATGGTTAGTACTTATCCCTTCTAGGCTTTCAGATACCGGCAAAGACATTTTCCACCATCAGTGTCTGTTTTAGGCAATACCAAGCTGACAAACTTTCCCAATTTAACTGAACCTACAAAGGAATATCTGAAGGTGGTACTGCTGAATGCCAGAACTCTTACAAGAAACTCCACTTCCTGCAAGTTTTCCTCTCTCTGAAGTGTATGGACATCTGTGCAGTAACAGACACATGATTTCAAGTCATGGAGGGTACCCCAGCAATGCAAGATTATGCTTTTCACACATTTAGGCCTAGTTTGCACAAGAGGGAACCAAAGGTGGAGGAGTCTCAGTCTAGATTAAAACCAACCTAACATGCAGACTAGTTAAAGTGTATGAGCCACTGGAAGTTGTATGTGCAACTAACCATAAACAGGGTGTTGTACATAACCTTGCAAACTATAGGTCCCCCCCTACATGTTTCAGGAAACCCATACTACCTATCTCAACGTACGCGAGTCCCCCACCATTCACCCAATACAATATTCATGGGGGATATCAACTAGCCCTCTACAGACTGGGAATCCTACACCACTTCTAACACACACGCCCAGCGATTCTTAAACTTTAACACAACATTCTGGAAAAACTGGTCCATTCACCTACCAGGGGTACAAACATCTTTGACTCTGAACTCAAGACCATGGGGGGGGTGATGTTCCTCACCAAATGTAAT
>NC_056751.1:685540276-685607776 GCF_019279795.1 Protopterus annectens
TTTTCTGAAAGTCTTAGTTTTATCCAAATAGTAACGAAGCTGTCTGTGAATGTCCAAGGAATGCAGGAGTCTTTCTCCTTTGTTCTGTGGGTTTGGGAAGAAGGTGGGTAAGTGGATGATTTGATTTAAAGCCACACTGGAAACCACCTTAGGCATGAAGGAAGGATTAGTTTGTAGAGAAACTCTGTCTTGATGGAAAATGAGGAAAGGTTCCACTGCCATTAGTGCCTGCAGCTCTGAGACTCTTCTAGCTGAAGTTATTGCTAGCAGCAGGGCAGTCTTCCATGATAGAAAATGTAGATCTGCAGAGAAAGCTGGTTCAAATGGAGGTAGCGTAAGTTTTTCCAGAACAAAATTGAGGTCCCATGTTGGTGCAGGTGCTCTCCTGGGGGGCCTAATATTTTTTGCCCCTCTGAGGAACTGCCTTAGAAGTGGATGGGAAAATAAGGGTGGATCCATGTTGTAGTGGGCTGAAATAGCTGATGCGTGGATTTTAATAGAAGAAAAAGAAAGTCCTTTGTGCAAGATCTCAGTTAAGTACTGTAGAATCTGAGGCATGTGAGGCTGAAGAGTGGTTTGTCCTTTAGCTTGGTTCCAGGCGCAAAACCTTTTCCATTTATCCGAATAGGTTTTCCTGGTGCTGGGCCTCCTAGCTTCCAGAATAACATCCATAACTGCTTGGGAAAGAGGAGCTGACTGGATGCTTAGGTGATTTGCCATGCAGCCAGATTTAAGGTTTTGAGTTGGCTGTGAAGAATCTGATTGTTTTGTTGTATTAGCAAATGGGTAATTTGTGGTAAAATCCAAGGTGGGCCCTGGGCCATATTCCTCAATAGTGGGTACCAGTGCTGGTGTGGCCAGTCTGGGGCTATGAGTATCAGTCACAGTCTCTCCTTTCTGACTTTCAGAAGCACCTTTGTGAGGAGAGGCAATGGAGGGAAGGCATATACTGCCAGGTTTTTTCAAATGAAGGAGAGTGCGTCCACTTTCCAAGCTTGATGGTAAAGTGTCCTTGTACAAAATTTTGTTAGTTGATAGTTTTGAGGACTGGCAAACAGGTCTATGTCTGGAAGGCCCCATTTTTGAGTTATCATTGAAAATACTAGTGGATCCAGTTTCCACTCGTGGGGATCCATGATGTTTCTGCTGAGGTCGTCTGCCAATGTGTTCTGTTTTCCTGGCAGGAATTGAGCTTGTAACTGAACTTGATAAGCCAGAGCTGTGTTCCACAAGGTCATTGCTTGCCTGCATAGAGGGTAGGAGTGTGTACCCCCTTGCTTATGTACCACATTACTGTGGTGTTGTCCGTCCTTATTGAAAGTTGTCCTGGATGTGATAGATTCTTGAAGGCTGTCAGAGCATTCTGTACAGCTAGCATCTCTTTTTGAGTGATGTGCAGATTCCTTTGATCTGCAGTCCATACGCCTTGAACGCACTGTCCTGCCATGTGTGCCCCCCCAGGTGTAGTCCAATGTATCTGTTGTCATAGTTTGCCTGGCTGGGGGCAAGGTGAAAGGCTGACCCTTGTTGAGGTGACATGCCTGTGACCACCATAGAAACTCCTGTTGTAGGCAGGGAATGAGAGATATCATTGTGTCCAAGCTGTGGCTGTGTTGAGACCATACGCTTTTTAGGTACCACTGTAATTTCCTCATATGCAGCTTTGCAAATGGTATTAGTAGTATGCAAGATGCCATGAAGCCCAAGGCCTGCAGAATTTTTCTTGCAGGTAGCGGAGTCTTTATTGCCATTGTTTTGAAATATTGAGTCAGTTGTAGTTGTTTGTCTGGCGTCAGATAAGCCTTCTGGGCTGTTGTATTCAAGCTGGCACCCAGGAATGTCATATTTTGTGAGGGTACTAGCTTTGATTTCTTTTTATTCACTGTGTACCCCAGGCAACTTAGAACATGTTTTACAAAAGCCAGATGTTGTAAGAGGATGTCCTTGCTTTCTGCTTGGATGAGGCAGTCGTCCAGGTATGGGTATATTTGAATTCCTCTTTGTCTGCAGTATGCAATTACTGGTGCCAGGCATTTTGTGAAGACACTGAGCGCAGTAGATAAGCCAAAGGGCAGTGCAGAGAATTGGTAATAGGTTGAACCTGCAATGAAACGGAGGTATCTTCTGCAACTTTGTCTGATAGGGACATGCAGGTATGCCTCCTTGAGGTCCAACGTTACTAGCCATGCTTTCTTGCCCAGCATGGGAAGAAGCTGCTGTAGTGTTAGCATCTTGAATTTGGGTACTTGTAAGAAGGTGTTTAGAATTGAAAGATCCAGAATTGGTCTCCAGGCATTGTCCTTTCTGGGAACTAGAAAGAGTCTAGAGTAAAATCCTTGGCCTTGCTCTGCAGTAGGTACCAGCTGAATGGCTCTCATGTCCATGAGAGCTGTAATTTGTTTTTGTGTCTCTGCCCATTGATTTTGTGGCAGGTTTGGCATTCCTCTTTTCATTGGCAAGGTGTGAAAATGGAATCTGTATCCTCGTGAAATTACGTCTAGGACCCATTTGTCCTTTGTGACAATGTGCCAGTTGTCTGAAAAAAGTGCGAGTTTTCCTCCCAAGGGGGCTGCCAAGAGAGTGTTGCTTGGCCAAATGAGGTGCAAGTCATTGAGTTTGCCTACTGGTAGTTTGGGACCTGTCTTCTCCTCCCTTCTGTGTTGCACTGCCCCATTGTCGAGGTTTGTACTGGGCTTTTGGTTGTCCTCTGCCTCTTGGATGTCTGTATTTACCCCTCTGTGGTCTGTCAGTAGCTGGAAAGGACCAATTTTTTGTTGGCCAATTTCTGCTGAAGCGAGGGGGCTGTACCTGTAGAAAATCTTTAACTGTCTGCATAGATTTTGCCTTATCCTCCATTTTCTTTAAGACAACTTCTGCTTTAACTCCAAAAAGAACATCCTGCTGTAAGGGAGCATCTAGAAGCTTTGCTTTAACATGATCAGGCAGGGTTTGTTCCTTTAACCAAGCATGCCTACGTACAACAGACCCAGTGACAGCTGCTCTTCAGGAAGCTTCCAAAGAATCAAACCCACATTGTAGAGTATGTTTTCCCACCTGTTCAGCTGCATGCAACAGATCCTACATTTCTTTCAATTCAGACTGTTGAGGGAGTATGTTCATTTTTTGTTTTAACCAAGACAGTAGAAATTGCTGATATTTTAGCATGTGAAATTGGCAATTTAGTGCCCTCATAGCTAGAGTGGCTGAGGTGTAAACCTTTTTCTCCCACCTGTCTAGTGCTCTGGAGTCCCTTTCAGAGGGTACAGGATTTTTTGCCATAGAAGCCTTAGCCCCTTTGGGACCCTGGGAGATAGTCTCTGGGTCAGCAACAGGGCTTTTATAAAGGAATTTGTGGGAATTAGGCACTCTATCGCATGTCAGGTTTTGCTGGAGCAGGAGGCAGAGAATCTGGGTTCAAACTGGATTCTAAGTAAACATCATCCACAATGTCTAAAACAGGGGGGGATGGCAAGTGGTATGTGCTGGGGGAGTAAAAGAAACTCTCTGAGCCTTTTCTTAGAGTCAGAGTAGTCCTGACCTTCCCAGTGAAAATGTTCCCTCATAGTGTGTAAAGTTTCCCCAAAGGAGTAGTCTTCAGGAGGAGGAGCTGAGGGAATAGAATCCTCAGCATCAGAATCTTCATAAGGGGAGAAGGAGTAATCTTGGTCCTCAGAGGAACCTGAGGAAATAGACACTTGTTCAGAGGAGGCATAATCTTCCTCTTGTCTAGGCCTTTTGTAGGGTGGGGGTTGGGAACCCCTGATTAAAGAGATCAAATCTTCAGCCATTTTGAGCATCCGTTTCTTAGGCATGGGGCCATGAACAGGAGACTGAAGTGCTTGGTTTAATAGGAGTTTTTATGGTGAGCGTCATCGGTCTGAAGACGCCTTCAGAAACCGAAGGTGTTTCTGCAGTACTGACATCTTTATCAGCAGTGTCGTCGGTAGGGGCTAAACAAAATGGCTGCCTCGGCCTAGGACTCTCTGCCAAAAGCTCTGAATCAGTCTCGGGTTCCAGCTTTGCAGTAGTCAGGAGTTGCGTCGGAGCCTCACTGAAGACCGGTGAACCGGAGACCGGACCAGCAAAGGCCTCGGAGTCTGGCTTGGGTCTCAGCTGCCTGTCCTTATCCCTGCATTTTTTGTGCACGCCGGTAGTCGGTTGCTCCGACGGCATAGTGTAGTTCAATTTTCTACTGAAGTAGTGTCTCGCGAAGTCAAAGCGTCTTTTTATAGTACACTTATTAAACCTAACACAAAAACGACAACCAGTGGCGTTGTGGTCTGGGCCTAGGTAAGGTATGCAGTACGAATGAAAATCCTTATGAGGTATTTGCTTCCCACAAGAAATACAATTGCTAACTTTTTCTGACATCGGTCTGAGGCAAGAAAAGTTTCCCCAACGGGGTACTTAACTTTATTGAAGACTTCGGATCTGAAATTCGACTTTGAAAATCTCAGGAGCTGTCCGACAGGCACTTGCGAACTGCTTCTGCTTCGGGCACCGCGCGGCAAGAAAGACTGAAGAAAATGGCGTTGGATGCATTATATATACCCCTGGCACACTGACGTCAGGGAAGAAGCGACAGCAACCGACGCCGGACCAAGACTTTGGAATTCCGGCCGACTGCGGGACCGCCTGATGACAGGATAACCCAAGTGTTATGACTGCAGCAGGAACACGATGAACATCTTCTTGTTTCAACCTTCATTGCTACTTCCCCACTACCTGACATCTATAAAATACAGATTCCTGTATTTAATTATGCTAGTCTTTCAGCTTATCCTGTATTCTCCTCCTCCGACTTGCCATCTTTCATCCTACCACGCATCAATATCTCTCAACATCTCTCCAACCCCATCCCAACCACCTATCCACACCTCCTCTTTACACTCTCCATACACTAGCACCAAACCTATTTAATATTGTCCCACATATTTATTCCAAATATTGACTGATTAATTACACTTCAGTTCAAACCAAAACAAAATTAAGTGCAAGAATCCTCTCCAAAATACAAGATGAATAATTCCCCAATATACTAAAATCCTTCTAGAAGGAGATATGCACCCTAATCCTGTCCCCATCTATCGCAATGAACACAGACAATTTTCTCCCACACACTTCTCTAACACAGCAACAGCCAATCCCAACCCTGGTGATGTAAATTTTGCTGCAATAAATGTTATAAGCATAAGAAATAAAACTGCTGAACTACATGCCTGGATTACCCAAAATAACCCGGATATTCTCAGTATAACTGAAACTTGGCTTAAACCTAGCATAAATGATTCAAAAGTTGTACCTCCTGGCTATAATATCATCCAAAATGACTGGTATTGCTTTAACATTTCCCAGCACCTACCACATGTCCCTTACAGCAAACCAATACCAAAGTTCACTTCAGCAGGGCTTCTTATCGCTTTCCTCAAAATAAACAATTATAAACACAAAGTATTACTGTCATTTACATCTGTCCTGCCAACAATTCATATATATCTGTACAGAGCAGCAAAAAAACAAGCAATGCAAGGATGAAGCACCAGCAAGAGAAAAAGTCCAAGTATAAAAAACTAACTCAGAAGGTGACACCACAGTGCTGGCACAAAAACACTTTTATTCCTGTAAAATCCAAGAGGTAAGCACTTTCCCGTTCCTACCATGAACGCTTTATCAGACATAATAAAACCACATTTTAAACGGTAATTTAAATAGTACATCCAGCCTATCAAAATGCAACACTAATTAAACATAAAACTGATTAGTTAACTCTTCAGAATCAAGTTAAACCTTATAAAGCACCACAGCCTCACAACTTTTGAAACACTACTGAAATCATTTAACTATAGCAAAAATAAAACCATTCAGATGTGTCAATATAAATTCTTAAAAATGTATGACACAGTAAAATGTGACACACAATAAAAAATATGTAACGCTATGAAAAATATAAATCCTAACATCTTAATGCTTCAGAGGTCTATCCACTAGAAATGGTTTTAAAGAAACTATCATTCAGGCCACAAGCCTTATCAGCTTGTAGCCTGATGATCCATTTGACTTCTTGTTTCTCTGTATGATTTTTCACATTACCAAATCTAGTGCTTTCATTAACCAACTCAATGGCCAAGAACAAAAACTTATGGGAAAGATCATTACATAATGTATGCCTGGCCAAAGCATTTGTTTCTTCTTTGTTCACTGTGTACAAGTGTTCTCTCACCCTCTCCCTCAGCTCTTCACACAGTGAGGCAGAACTAGTCATTAATATTTCAAGCTATGTATTAAATGAGACTGAGAAAAAACTTTTAAATAGGGGAATGTAGTTTATTTCCTCTTTAGGCACTGATATTGGTGATGTTATCCTCGATGTAAAACTGTAATAAATACAGCTCTGAAACTTTTATACTGTGACAAAGAAACTTTGCAATGTCACCAGTATAAGAAACCAATGGCATTTGTTCCACCAAACCATCCTATTTTGGATGCATTCAAGAAAGCTTGTGAAAGAGACTTGTTACAATTACATAAATCTGAATGTGGCAAAAAGGACATTTTTTAAAATGTGAGTAAAGCTGAGATAGGTGCACTCAAAGGTTTACAGCAAAATACTGATCTTGTTATAAGACAAGCAGACAAAGGAGATGATTTGGTAATCTTAGATAGGGAGAAATATAATGAAAAAATAGAAGAAATGTTAAATGATGTTAGTACCTATAAACAATTGTCACCTGAACAACTTAAATTAATTAGAAATGTGTATGGCAATTTATATGACTTGCTGTGTAACATTATTGACAGCAATTTATATAACTATTTTTTGACAGAAACTCCGAGCATACCCACCTTTAGAGGCTTACCCAAGATCCACAAGAACACCATTGAGACCTATAGTTGTTAGTAGGGGATGGTTAAAAGGGTCCCTTTCTATTTTTGTGGAGAAGCAACTTAGGAAAATTGTTGAAGCAACAGATACCGTAATCAGGGACACTCAACATTTCCTTGTTTCTTTATCCGAGTACGTATTTTCTAGTGATTACAAATCATATGTTCTACTTGTAACACTTGATGTCAAGATGCTTTTTACTAGCATCCCCTAATGATGTAGGACTTGATTTTGTTAGGACTATTTTTAACTAGCAAAGGAGTTCCTAATGACAACATAATGAGATATACTATGTTGCTAGACATTATTTTTAATAATAATGTTTTTTTCTTTAAAAATGACTATTTTTTACAAGTCAAAAGAGTGGTTATGGGTACTCCATGCGCCAATTCCTACACCAATATAGTAATGGCGTGTTGGGAGGCCAATTATATAGTGAATTAAAAAAAAACATACCATATTACAAATGCTTCGTGGATGATGTGTTCCTTATTTGGGATGATTCAGTTGCTGAATACAAAAGGTTCTTGGCATTTATAAATTCAACCGCTGAGTTTTTAGAATTCGTGGGGAATTTTTCATATGATAATATTGAATTTTTAGATGTTTGCTCCCCAACCCGTGAGCTTTCTGGAGGAATTTTGTCATGAGAGGTAATGGGGGGTAAACATTGAGAAGACCGGGAGGCCAAGCATGGACCAGAGCTTCCCTGGGGGATTCCCCCTTTGGGGGGATCAGAGTGAAGAACTCGGTGCACTTCGCATTGGAAGGAGATGCGAACTGATCGCAGCAAGGCCGACCCCACTCGAGGAAGATCTGCTCTGCTACAGAAGGATTCAGTGACCACTCATAAGGCATCAGGATAGTCTTGCTCAGTTATGTTGGACTGACCCGGAATGTGCACTGCTACCGTAAAACAGCTGGTGGAGATCACCCATTCCCACACACTCATGGCGTAAGATCTGGTTCCTCCCTGCTTGCTGATGTACCAGACCATGGACATGTCTGAATTGCAATAGTTCCCAGAGGAAGAAAATCGTGAAGGGCCTGCTTCTCTAACAAGACCGCTCTCACCTCTAGAACATTGATATGCAATTTGGTCTCTTTCAGGGACCATGTGCCTTGGACTGTCCTGCCCAAGCAATGTCCCCCCGCCCTAGTTGAGAGGCATCGGTGGTCACCATGGCTTGGGGAGGGGCTGAAATAAATGTTAGTCTCTCGACTAGTTCTGAGGAGTGTATCCACCAGAGGAGGGGCTTCCTGCAAGCGTTGTTTATATGAATAGGATACGTCAACGGCAGATCTAATAATGACCATTGGGCCACTAGCGCCCACTGTAGTACCCGCATATGCAGACGAGCACAAGGGAGAAGAGTAATGGTGGCTGCCATGGAATCTAGGGCTTGTAATATTGCCACGACTGAAGGAAGATGAGACTGAAAGATCATGGACATATGGAGTCGTAGGCTTCAAACTCTCTCAAGAGACAGAAAAACCTTGGTTTGCAACATATCTATCCTCGCACCAATGCAGTCTAAGACCTGAACTGGGTTTAGAGAAGACTTGGATATGCTGTAATTCCCAGAAAGTCTGACAGTTTCAGGAAACAGTCTCTGGCCTGACAAAGTAGACGCTTGATGGGAGCAGCAAGGAGCCAATCGTCCAGGTACAGGTAGACCTGTATCCCCTGAAGTCTCAGGTGAGCTGCTACTACTGTCATGACCTTGGTGAACACCCTGGGAGCTGTGGTGAGACCGAAGGGTAGGGCATGAAACTGATCGTGATTGGCCCCTAGCCAAAAGCGGAGGAACCTCCTGCAGCATCTGTGCATCTTTATATGGAAGTACACATCCTGGAGATCTAATGAGCACATCCAGTCATTCTCCTGAAGGTAAGGCAGGATGGACTGTAAAGTGACCATCTGGAACTTCTCTTTGGGAACTGATAAGTTTCGGGTGGAAAGGTCCAGAATAGGCCTTAGGTCCCCTGTCTTTTTTTGGCACCAAAAAGAACCTGGAATAGATGTCTGATCCGCACTGATCTCAGGGGGAGGGGTTGGATGACTCATTTCCTTAGCAGCTTTTCTATTTTGAGTGCTGCTGCCTCCCTTTGCCCAGGTGGAACATCCAGGAGGTGTTTTGGGGGAATGGGAAGAACCACAAATGGGATGGTATAACCTCTGGATATGATTTGGAGCACCCAAAGGTCTGTTGACACGGACTCCCATTCCGTCAGGTGCATCGAAAGGCGACCCCCGACTGCCTCCAGAGCAGAGCAGTCGGGCAACTCCTCAGGGCTGCTGTGTGGGCCTGCCCGAGAACAGTTCTCGAGACCTGAAATTTCTCTGACCCCCCCCCCCCCCACCTCTGGGCTGGAGTCTGTCTGGTCCCCCTCTGCCTCTGAGGGAAGATGAGTCCTGAGTGTCCCGGGAATACTGTGACTTCCAGAACCACATCTTCTTTTGCCCCCGCTGATTCCTGGAAAAGGATCTTTGGGGGTTAGAGAAGCAGATCCCGACGGCAGACTGTGTCTTCCCCTCCTTTTCACTCTGGACCAATGTCTCACAAACAGTCTTCCCAAACAAGGAAGAACCATCATAAGGGGAATTCGCAAAAGACGCCTTAAAGGGTTCTATGAGCTGACATAGCCTGAGCCAGGTGTGTCGCCTCATGGCAACACTGGACCTAGCCGCCCCTGTTGCTCCTTCAGTGGCATGCAAAAGGAGGCACATGGATGTATTAGAAACTGCTTTGCGACTGGCCATTCGCGTGGAGAATATACATTTATCCTCTGGTGACATGGACTCCGGGGGTGACTCCGTTTCTTGACTAGGTCTCGCTCTAGTCGAGTGATGTGGGCCAAATAATTCAGCACCATTATAGAAAAGTTGGCTGAAGCATATGTTCCCTTTCCCAGACGATCCATTGTCTTGGACTCCCGGTTGGGGGAATGGACCGTAGAACTTTCCTGGGCTAGTTCTTTCTTAGTAGCGGCCGCTACCACCATGGCATCTACTGGGGACCCCTTGTTCCAACTAAGTCTGTCAGCAGGAGGACTCAGAATCTTGTTGGGATGCTTTGGGATTGGCTCCACGGTGTCCGGATCCTTCCATGCCCGGGTGGTGGTAAGATCCACCAAGGGATCCGCGGGGGGGGCACCCAGGAAGTAAAAGAGCCCATACCAAAGGCCTCCAGAAACACCGACTCATCCAAGGAAGGTTTGGGGGGGGCAGACAAACCCCCTGCTGGAGTTCCATGATGTCTCCAAAGGAGACATTGTCAGGGGGTGATCAGGGGGAACCTTCCCCTTCCTCCAAATCGGTGTCCTCAGTGAGGGACTCTGGTGAAGAGACCAAGTGCCTCTTTTTGCACATTCGTTTGTGAGGAACCTCTTCAGTGGGGCTATTCGGAGAAGGCTCGCAAACTACCTGTGGTTCCTTGAGTGGAACAGTCTGGGGCACATCGAGCACGGGCTGTCCCTGCATGGGCAAAATGGCTGAAGGCGCACCCAGAGGCAATGGAGTCAGGGCGGAATCCGAGGACATGGTCAGGGGCCTCGATCCACTGGAGAGAACCCTTTCCACTACGTTGAAAGCTAAGGGAGAGCGAGCCTCCTGGGAAACTAATAAGGAAGCTGCTCTCCCTGGATCTGATGGGGGGATTGGAGCTGAGCCCGCTGGAGCAGAGATACCAAGGAGAGAGCCCTAACCCGACAAAGTCGGTGCCAAAGGAGAAAAAAACAACCCCTCGGATACAACGTCCAGGCTTCAGCTCCGAGAGCCGCTCTGGTCTGAACTAGTCAGGTCCAACACGCTCAAGGTAACGGCCGACGTTGAGGTACTCAATACCATCATCACCAACCCCTTAACTCCGGGATCTCTCAGATCCATAAACTTCAATACCGGGGGTCAGACTGGAGAAGGGGATATCGGGGCAAAAAAGGGAAGCGAGCTCCCCCCTCCAGAGCGAGAGAGGGGGCTGGCAAGACCCCCATCTGAATCTGGGTGTGAATAAACCTTCGCATCATTTTGTCTATGTCTGCCTCATTCAAACTTCTGGTGGAACGTGAAGAGGCCATCAACGGTGACCGGGAGGGTCAATGTGCAGAGGTCCTGGAAGAAGGTCTAGGCTCCTCCGGCTCCAGCGAGAATCTCGGCAAGCGGAGCCGAGGAGTAACTGGCCTGGTAACTATCTGTTGCTTCAGAGGAGGACCCACCGGATCCGACCATATAAGGGATCTCTTCCTCCCTTCGTCTCTCTCTTTCTCTTTTCCCTTCTCTTTCTTATGCCCCCTATCCACAGACCTTTGAACAGGAAGAGATCATGGCTGAGGAAGAAGCAGTCACAGCCATGACCGTAAGGGAAGCGGAGGCAACCGCCTCTGTAGCAGGAAGGAGTCCCTTGAGGATTAGTTTAGCCCTGTGATCCTTCAGGGCCCTGGGGTTAAACCCCACACAAATAGAGCAGTCTGTTGATAGATGGGAGGCCCCCAAACACACCACACACAGAGTGTGGCCATCAGCGTGAGACAACTTATGGCAACACTCTGTGCACTTCCTAAAATACAGCTTTTACTGCTGATCTGCCATGTAAACAAAGTTAAAGGCACAAGACCCTAACCTGCCCGACCCCGCACACTCATGACCAACTGATTAGCACGGAGGGGGAAGGAAGAGGAGGCCTACTCTAACTACACTAAACTTTTCTTTTTTTTATTTGAAAAAAAAAAACACAACGCAAAACAAAAGGGGAGGTTAAACAAGGGAAAGGGAACCTACCTGTCATTACCAGCAACACAAACACCCAAAAAACTATCTGAAAAAGCACCTACCATGCCTGGAGCTCTGACACCATGCTGCTTGGCAAAGGCGCAGCAAACTAGCTCTGAGGGAAGGAAGGAGATGGAGGGGTATTATGGGTAAGAGGAGGAGCTTGGAGCTCGGATCAGATGCTGGTGAAGCTGCAATCTCGGATCCGATTCCCACAGGTTGATGATCAAATGAAGTCAAGTACTTCAGATATTGTGGCTATATAGACTGGAAAAAAGCGGGAAACCATTTTTAGGTGAAAGCACAACACTGAACAAATGGACAGTGATAGTACTAACAATAGAGGTCAAGATGTTAAGAGCTGTCATTCCATATTCCAATAACACTAAGGCAATAAATGAAGTCATCACTAAGAATTGGAGTATTTTAACAACTGATGAGAAGATCACTGGTGTATAAGAATATTAAATCATTAAAGAGACTGTTATGTTATGAAAAAAGGGATAATGATAGACCTCAGTCGATAAGGAAAGGAACGTTTCCTTGCAGAAACTGTAGATTTTACACTTACATGACAAACAGTAATACTTTTATACATTCTACAAATGGTAGAAAATATGAGTTTTACCCCTACGCTGACTGTACAATATGGAACTTAGTTTACTTAGCCAGTTGTACTAAATGTTTGTCATTCTATATAGGAAAGATGAACAAAATGATGAGGGAGAGGGTGAGAGAACACTTACACGCAGTGAACAAAGAAGATGCAACAAATGCTTTGGCCAGGCATACATTATGTAATGATCTTTCCCATAAGTTTTTGTTCTTGGCCACTGAGTTAGTTAATGAAAGCACTAGACCTGGTAATGTGAAAAATCATACAGAGAAACAAGTCATCAAATGGATCATCGGGCTACAAGCTGATAAAGCGTGTGGCCTGATAAAGTTTCTTTAAAACTATTTCTAGTGGATAGACCTCTGAAGCATTAAGATGCTAGAAATTATATTTTTCATAGTGTTATACATTTTCTATTGTGTCACACATTGTACTGTGTCATACATTTTTAAGAAAGTATAGGTTCATAGGTAAGTACTAGGCTACTGGCCCTAGGGCCTGTACAAGCCTAGCCAAATGAGTTCCCTGGCTTTCGCCACCCAAGAAAATTATTTTCCTGTGCCCCTGCCGAGCAGTGCCACAGCAGTGATTCCCGCGGTGAATTTCCTATTACCCATCCAACTGTCAAGATTTCTCTTAAAGAGGGCTAATGAGGAGCTTTGCTTGACATGAATGGGCAGCCTATTTCAGAGCAGGGAAGTCTCTGGGACAGGAATCTATCCCTCCAGCATGTTCTGCTTATTGTGGTGACAAGATTTAGGTCCCTGGAGCATGTGGCTCAGAGAGATTGGGATTTCTTTAAGTGTAGCATGTCCATCAGGTCTGGGTTAGACATGGCTTTGTATGTTAGGCAGAGGTCACCTTGGAGTAGGCGATATGTGACGGAATACAGCTGGAATTTTTTGAGACAGTCGGCGTATGGCATCTGTTTGAGGCCGGTAATCCTCTTAGTGAGGTATTTCTGTGGCCTTTCTAGCTGTTGCAAATGTCTTGTGAGGTACATGCCAAACGGGGCATTGTACTCTATGATGGGTCTAATAAGGGATGAGTACAGAGGAACGATGACCTCTCTTTTTCTGGAGGAGAACCCCTTTGTGATGAGGTGTGCCACATAGAAGGATTTCCTGACTACTGTGGCGATGTGATTATCAAAGGAGAGAGTACTTTCCACACCTGTGTCCCAAGGTCTCTTATCACACTTTCGGTGTCTAGTAGGCTACCGCCTATGTGGTAGTTCATGGGTATGGTATTTTTCCCAAACGGGATGACAATGCACTTCTTGGCACTGCGCGTTAGGACATGACTTTGACACCTAGCATCAGTCTCAGTGAGGCCGCAAATCGATTATGGCTCCTACTTTGCAGTAGTCTGTGACTTTCGTTAGCCAGAGACCAGCTGTATTAGCCTGGACTTCAGAGAAGTAGATACCAAACAGGAGAGGACCCAGGAACGAACCCTGTGGTACTCTGCTCGTCACTGGTCTGAAGTCGGACTTGGAGTCGGCTACTTTCACTGTGTGGGCTCTTGTCAATGAGCTAGTTGGCCACCCATCTTATGACATAGGGATTTATGCCTTGTCTAGTGAGTTTATCTATAATACCAGAGTGGGGGATGGTGTCAAAAGCCCTGGCGAGGTCAAGATAGGCTGTGTGCACTACCTTACCCTCGTCTACAGCTCTAGTGACTTCTTCGAAGAAGTCAATCAGGTTTAGGAGGCATGATCTACCCTTTACAAAATCAAACTGAATGGGGTCCAGAGTTTGGAGGCTACCTATGTCTTTGTTTATAAGCTCTAGGATGATGCGTTCCATGGTCTTGCAGACCAGGCTTGTCAGGCTAATGGGGTGGTAGTTCCCGGGGTCTGTGGTGGCACCCCCTTTGTGGAGTGGGATAACTGTCCCTGTGTGCCACTCCTTAGACACAAAGCATGACGTGAGGCTATGGTTGAACATGGTACTTAGGTGGGGTGCCAGTTCGTTCTGTAATTCATGCAGAACGCAAACTGGGATGCTGTCCGGTCCCATAGATGCTGTTCTTGGCTTTGGAGAGTGCAGTCTTCAACTGTGCGGCCGTGATTTCCTTTGTGGGGTGAGGGGGGGGGTGAAGTTAGCACTGAACTTGTTTGCCAGGATGTTGGCAATATCAGTTGGTTCAGTAAATTAAGTGCCATTGTGCTGTAGTTCAGAGCAGATCTGAGTGTTGCCATTGAGATTCTTGACATAGCTGTAGAAGGCTTTGTGGTTGTCTTTAGAATCCAAGGCGATTTTATTTTCATAACTAGCTTTGGAGGATTTTATGAGGGATCTCAGCTTCTTGCTGAGGCTGACCACGGAGTTCCTGCAGCCATGGGATTTTACTCTTTTCTGCAACAGTTTCTTTCTTCTGTTGTAGAGCTTGTTTATGGCAGGGGACCACCAGATTGGCTTGGTTCTGTTGGGGTTGGCACGGTCCATGCACTCGTGTATGTGCTTATACAGTGCATTTGTATATGATTCAGCAGTCGTGCCACTATTTTCCATCTGTGTGGGTGTAATGAAGTTAGCCACTTCTGACTTAAGAAGCATGAAGTTGGCTTTGGAGAAGTTTTTTATGGTGGTTTCATTAATGGGGAGGGGGGGGCAGGATATGGATGTCTAGGGTGATAAGCTTGTGGTCAGACCTGACCGGCAAGGAGTTGACCTCTGGTGTGGAGCATCTATTACCCATATTGTTAATGACCAGGTCCAGGATGTTGCTACCCCTGGTAGGGTTATGGACAAGCTGGTCCAGTGCGCTGGAACTGATGAATTCCAGAAAACGTTGTCAAATGAGTTAGTACATGAGTAGTTTTCCCAGTTGATGGAGGGGTAGTTGAAATCTCCCAAAATTAGGGTATTGGGCTATATCTTAATATTGTCCAGTATATCGAGAAACATGGAGCAAGTGCCTGGGGCATGGCAGGGGATCTGTAACACGCTACAACCTGAATGGTTTTATTTTTGCTATAGTTAAATGATTTCAGTGTGTTTCAAAAGTTCTGATGCTGTGGTGCTTTATAAGTTTTAACTTGATTCTGAAGAGTTAACTAATCAGTTTTATGTTTAATTAGTGTTGCATTTTGATAGGCTGGATGTACTATTTAAATTACAGCTTAAAATGGGGTTTTATTATGTCTGATGAAGCATTCATGGTAGGAATGCGAAAGCACTCACCTCTTGGATTTTACTGGAATAAAAGTGGTTTTGTGCCTGCACCGTGGTGTCACCTCCTGAGTTTGTTTTTTATACCTGTATATAACCTACAATGGATATCCATAACATTTCCACAAGAAAAAAATACTACTAGGTAATGTGAATGTTAACTGGTTGGACAAACTAACTCCCCTTCAACTACCATGAAATTATACTGTTTCACAAAACTAATTAATAGCCCCATGCATTATATCAAGACATCAAATTCACTATTAGACTGGATCCCTGTACCACAGACAGGTACAGTATCAGACCATCTCAGTGATCACCTACCAATCTATGAAACCAGACATTTCACACATGCAGTTAAACAGATATTTACAAAACAACTCGCAACCTTTACAAACTTAACAGAGAAATGTTCATTGCTACACTGTCATCTATTAACTGAAACTTCCTTAAAAAAATCGCCACTTACAAGATGCTGTAAATGAATTCAATACAACTTTTCTAAATATCCTAAACAGTTCTGCACCTCCTAGAAGGCACTATAAACAAATAATGCAATTTGGGTGTCTAAAAAGAGTAGAATACTAGTGCAGTACAGACCAAAAAGCATGGAAAGAATGGCAAAAATAAAACACCTCAACACCTTGAAAGCTTCAGAAGGCTTCACAATCCCACTAAAAAGCAAATAAATGAAGACAAAAACTACACTATAATAACTTTCAGAATAATACTAAACAACCCTAAAAATGTTTGGATATCCATTAAAGAAATCTACATCCCAGCCAGAAATTCAATTCAAACTCCTCTCCCGATAACTCACCACTCGAAACTGCAATACAGTTCAACTCTTATTTTACAGACAGTATAGCATCTCAAACCAAGGATTCCTCAACATCTAATTCCAACCCTGCCAAACAGCCACATATCACTACATCTATTTTCACTTTCAAGCATGTGCCCCCATCCTATCTAAAACTACTCCAACTTAAACCGTTGTCTTCTTGCTGATGACCTCCCACGTGAGTATCTAAAATAGCATCCAATAGCTTTGCTTATCCTGTCTCAATCCTTATAAATAGGTCAATCAAGGAATACCATGTTCCCTCTTTTTGGAAAAAGTTGCACATTAGCCCTCTGCACAAATTAGGAATTTCAACAGACATTAATAATTTTAGACCTATAGTAATCTTATCTCCCCTTGCCAAAATACTTGAAAAATGTTTTCAAAAACAATTGCTAGACTATCTCCTGCAGAAAGAACTCATATTCCCTACACAACATGGCTTCCATCCTTCCCATAGTAATAGCACTACCCTTCTAACCTTTACAGATACTGTCAATAAAGCTAGAGATAACGGCAAACTACTTTCTTCCTTATTTCTAGACTTGTCTAAAGCCTTTGTCACAGTAATCTACTTCAAATGTCCTCACTAGGTCTCTCTCATCCCACCCTTTTGTGTTTCAAAAGCTACCTGTCCAACAGGTATCACTCAGTAAAATGGCACTCCACGCTCTCTCCTTACCTCCCAGTCACCACCAGTGTACCACAAGGCTGTATCCTTAGTCCCCTCCTTTTAACATTTTCACCACTACCCTCTATATATTCACACAACAGGACACCCTAATACAATATGCAGATGAAATAAAAGCAATGAGAGGTAAAATCACGATGCAGTCCTTCTTTTGATAAACAGAAATCCAAAAAGCAAGCACAATGAAAAAAATCAAGGCAAATTTATTCAGGATATGATAAGCGCTTTCGCGTAGTACTGGCTACGCTTCTTCAGATAGAATATACAAACATACTTCCATTTAAATATACATTTTGGCGGGATCATTATGCAATTAAACATTGACTAAACACAATTAAAAAACTAATTTCACTAATTAGCAGACCCATTCTATTGATTATGACAGTTGAAAACAAACTAACTAAATTGCCGTTCATCCCTGAGCATTATTCAAAAAATTGTTGTTAAAATACTAAACACAGCCCTTTGTCATCTTGATAAAGACATTCCAAACGTCCCAATGTCATGTCAACCAGACGAAACCACACTAATTCATTCAAAAAAACTGCATCCAGCAACACGCCCACAAGAGATACACTCTTGCTCCCAAAAAAAATCGCTCCAATTGAACGATCACATACATTTAAGCTACGAACGAAACCACGCTCCGTAGCACCTTTTTCCTAGACTTAGTCCTCTGTACTGCAGCATAAAAACAAGCATATGGGACTGATTGTAAAATAATGTCTTTAAAACATATATGTACGTATCACAGCTGCTAACATCAATACATAACCTCAATATGAGTATGTCAAACTGTGAAACTTAATGGACATATTCAATCTTTCTTGCATAAATAGCTGTTGATATTTCCTATTATGCAAAACAAAAAAATTAACAAATTCACATCCTGTTCCATGTATTTTAAAAAATAGGTATATAAATATACATATACTTCCGGAAATAACCTATTATACATATAATTAATAGGATTTCTTGTATAATTTATCCTATCTAAAAGCTCCATATAAATTTCTATGAATATTTATAAATTAATAAATAAGCCCTTAATATACAATTACCTACCTAACTAAACTGCATAAATTTATAATTTACCATCTATGAACTACTCATAGAACAAGTACACTAATAAATAAAAAAAATATTAAAACACTAACATACTTGGTATTAATAAACTGCAAATACATTTTTTATGCATATATACCAATATACGAGAAATATATAGAAAATTACTAAATATATACAAGGCATATCAATATGCTATACAATTAAAACATATATAACTATTTAACTTCTATTACAAAGTGCACGATCATGAAAACAGCATATGTAAAGTCAGAACAAACACAAACCAAATATATATCCATAGACTCCATGAATCCCAATGAATAAAGGTAGGTTTCCTTAGCATTTAATAGTCATTAAATTCAGGGAGTATCATGTGAAAAATAATATCAAACAAGGATGTGATCAAGTTGATTAGTACCAAAATGTGGGGATCTTATTATTTCCTCCCCACTAGCACTGGTTTGATAGATAAATAATTATTTATGCCAGGGGGTAGGTGGGCTGCTAACTTCAGTATCCAGTGTAATTTAGCCATGGCTAAAGCATTATCATCACCCCCCCCCTCTTATTATTTGATAGTATTTGCAGCACTCTAAAAGTAAAATGATGTGTGGAATAATCTTTTATGTGCTTGGCCAATGCGTTGGTCTCATCCTGTTTACGAATATCGTATAGATGGTCATAAATACGATCACGTAACCTTCTTTTTTTGTCAGTCCTACATAGAAGGCTGTACACAGGGCACAAGTGGCCAAATAAACTACATTTGTAGTGTTGCAATTGGCATAAAAATTAGGTTGAAAAACAAAATCCATATAGGGGTGATGATATGGTTGTATCTTCGATATACTACTACATCTGTTACACTGGTAACAAGGATAAGTTCCTTTAGTTAAAACTTCCCCTAATGTTAACATACTCTTGCCTTTATTTGTCACATGTTGATCATTACATAAAATAAATTTAAGATTATCACTATTTCTATAGCAGAACCTGGGTTTAACTCCAACAAGGTCTCTGATCTGTTTATGCATGGTGAGGACATTCCAATTCTTGGAAACTATTTGTCTAATATTCTCTACATCACTTGTATATTTAATAATGTAGTTGATCATGTTTCCATTGTTCTTAGTCTTACTAAACTTTTTATATTTGTTCTGACTAGTTATTTCATGATTCTGCCAATTTGTTGAATGGACATCTCCTAAAATTTCTTGCCTTATGTTTCTAACCATAAGCGAATCATAACCTCTGTTCTTGAACAAAAGCTCCATTAAATCTGCCTCTCTCCTTAAGTCATTCTTATCAGCACACAGTCTAGATATTCGAATAAATTGGCTTCTGACTATGCCTTGAAACGTGTGCCTAGGATGCATGCTGTCATATGCAAGGATGGCATTCTTCCATACAGATTTCCTATAGAGTGTTGGCAGAATGGTGCCTTCACTCATCAATTTCAACGTAACATCTAAAAAATGAATTTCTTTCGAAGAATACTCTTTAGTGAATCTCAAAAAATGTGTGGTTGTTTCCAAGTATCTCAAAAAGGTGTCGAAGCTTTCAATGGTACCCTCCCATATGATAAGTATATCATCCACAAACCGTTTATAATATCTGATAAATTTAAACGACTCATGATTGAATAGGAACAATTGTTCCCACCAAAGAACCACTAAATTGGCATAGGTATTCACACAGGGGGTGCCCATGGCTACCCCCCATGTTTGCAGATAATACCTATCGCCAAACATGAAAACGTTATTGTTCAGTATAACTTCTAACAACTGACAAACCAATATGATCCTGGCATTGGTAAATGTCTCTTTGACCAAAAGTTCCCTTATATATTGTACGCCTATATCATTTGGAATTGACGTGAATAAATTTTCTACATCCATTGTAATAAGTAAATACTGAGTAGTTTCTGAGTCAAGGTGTATAGTTTCTAAACTTTCTAACAGATGATACGTATCTTTTAGAATGGTGGGAAATCCATTTACTACTGGTCGTAAGATATTTTCTAGGAAGGTGGATATATGTGTGGTTATCCAACCTTCCCCTGATACTATTGGCCTCATTGGTATAGGCCAAACTTCTTTATGATCCTTCGGTAACCCCTTCAAAGCAAGTATAACAGGATGAGGTTTGGAGAAGTAATCATGTAATTCCACACTAATCTGTCGACATAATAAGAGATCATATAAAGTGTCCTTCACTGTCTGTATGATTGTTAAAACTTCCTTGTGCATAATATTTCTATACGTTGTTTCATCTGACAGCAAATTATTCATACACATCACATATTCAGAAGTATCTAAGACAACTATACCCCCTCCTTTATCAGCAGGTTTCACTATAATCATATTGTTAGTTTTTAAATCGGCTAAGGCTTTACTCTCCAAACTGGTTAGATTATGATATCTCCCTTTCTTATTATTAATGCCAGAGAACAAAGTATACAAATCCTTCTCACATAGCTTAAGAAAGTACTCTACCATTGGAGGTATAGGTGGCATAAAAGTACTCTTATTTCTAAAAGGTAATGGTAACGTTTTTACAACTGTACATTCATCACCATTAGAGAAATGTAATTTAAGACACAACTGTCTGCAAAAAAGTCTTAAGTCAACTAAGGATTCTACAAGTGTCGATGAAGTCGCAGGGATGAAATTCAATCCCCTGTTCAGAAGGTTAATAGTAGAAATATCCAATGGAAAACTAGAATGATTGAAAACCAGAGAAGTCAATACTTGGTTCTCCTGTTCGATAAGATCTTCTCTTCTGAATACTTGCGCTTCCTCGGGCCTCTGCTGTTGGAGCGCCCTCGTTGACGTTGTACGAATTTCTTCTGGTAAGGTAAAAAAAGTTGTGGAGCATTACTCGTCGCCACAGTGGTTTTAGGTATAGCTCCTAAAGCACGATTCCCTTGTAGTGCTTCCTGATTGGGAGGGAGTGTGTCCACATTAGAGTAGTCAATAGGATCTGAACTGGTTGCTTTAACCAACAATGTATCAGTCTGGTTAGAAGGAATATAGCCAGTAGGAGGCAATGGAGAGCCAAACGTAAGACTCGCTGTTACTTCACTTGAATTAGGTGGCACATGTTGTTTAGATGATTGATGTGAGGTTGTAGAATGAGTAACCTGGGACCTCGGCCAAACGAACACATGGCCGTTTTGGAAATCATTAAAGTCCCTTCTTAGTTTGCGTTGCTTGGTTACTCCAAGTCTGTTACTAAAGGCTTGAACTTGTGTAAAAACATGGCACAGTTTTTCTTTGCAGTATTCCGAACTGAAACGTTCAGTTACTTCTTTATATAGAGCGTCAGTTTTACTACGTAATTCAGTCTCTAGAGGCTGGAAATATTTCAACAGCAATCTCACATAGTCAAACCCAAGCTGTATATTAAGATCTTGCCACTGTTTGAGTAAAGATGGATGTGAGTCCCCATACGTAGGCATGCAGAAAACCCGCATGCCTCTGGGGACTACTTTGTGAAACAAACAAGCATCCAAATGCAGTCTCTGCCAAGAATACCTCTGTAACTGGTACAAATTATCTTCTAAAAGTTTCAGTAAGCTATGGAATTCAGATAAATTCTCACCAGTTTCTTGTGGATGGGCAGAGCCTGAAGCTTCATGAAAATCCAAAGTCAATAAAGGGTTCGATTCTTGAATAAACAATCCCGTCCATAAACGGGTAGTATCCCTCGGCTCCAGATTAGAAGTAAATATAGTATTATTGACCTCCATCGTGCGTGGTGGTTGCAAACAAAAAAAACTGGAAAACTTTGTAAAGGAAAGCAACCCTCCGCTGAATCTACCTCTCACCAAAAACAGAAAACCATGAAATAAAAGCAATGAGAGGTAAAATCACGATGCAGTCCTTTTGATAAACAGAAATCCAAAAAGCAAGCACAATGAAAAAATCAAGGCAAATTTATTCAGGATATGATGAGCGCTTTCGCGTAGTACTGGCTACGCTTCTTCAGATAGAATATACAAACATACTTCCATTTAAACATACATTTTGGCGGGATCATTATGTAATTAAACATTGACTAAACACAATTAAAAAACTAATTTCACTAATTTGCAGACCCATTCCATTGATTATGACAGTTGAAAACAAACTAACTAAATTGCCGTTCATCCCTGAGCATTATTCAAAAAATTGTTGTTAAAATACTAAACACAGCCCTTTGTCATCTTGATAAAGACATTCCAAACGTCCCAATGTCATGTCAACCAGACGAAACCACACTAATTCATTCAAAAAAACTGCATCCAGCAACACGCCCACAAGAAATACACTCTTGCTCCCAAAAAAATCGCTCCAATTGAACGATCACATACATTTAAGCTACGAACGAAACCACGCTCCGTAGCACCTTTTTCCTAGACTTAGTCCTCTGTACTGCAGCATAAAAACAAGCATATGGGACTGATTGTAAAATAAGGTCTTTAAAACATATATGTACGTATCACAGCTGCTAACATCAATACATAACCTCAATATGAGTATGTCAAACTGTGAAACTTAACGGACATATTCAATCATTCTTGCATAAATAGCTGTTGATATTTCCTATTATGCAAAACAAAAAAATTAACAAATTCACATCCTGTTCCATGTATTTTAAAAAATAGGTATATAAATATACATATACTTCCGGAAATAACCTATTATACATATAATTAATAGGATTTCTTGTATAATTTATCCTATCTAAAAGCTCCATATAAATTTCTATGAATATTTATAAATTAATAAATAAGCCCTTAATATACAATTACCTACCTAACTAAACTGCATAAATTTATAATTTATCATCTATGAACTACTCATAGAACAAGTACACTAATAAATAAAAATATTAAAACACTAACATACTTGGTATTAGTAAACTGCAAATACATTTTTTATGCATATATACCAATATATGAGAAATATATAGAAAATTACTAAATATATACAAGGCATATCAATATGCTATACAATTAAAACATATATAACTATTTAACTTCTATTACAAAGTGCACGATCATGAAAACAGCATATGTAAAGTCAGAACAAACACGAACCAAATATATATCCATAGACTCCATGAATCCCAATGAATAAAGGTAGGTTTCCTTAGCATTTAATAGTCATTAAATTCAGGGAGTATCATGTGAAAAATAATATCAAACAAGGACGTGATCAAGTTGATTAGTACCAAAATGTGGGGATCTTATTATTTCCTCCCCACTAGCACTGGTTTGATAGATAAATAATTATTTATGTCAGGGGGTATGCAGATGCTTCCACTCTCATTTGCACATTTGACAACATGGTAGACCTCCAAAAAATTACTCAGGAAGCTTCAACAGCCACTGAAACATGGCTTCATAACTCACAACTCATGGTCAACCCAAAGAAGACTGAACTACTACTTTTCCCCCCAAAACCCTCTCTTGTAAAAAAACAAAACAAAATTTAAAGTCCTCTCTCTTGATAATACAACCCTGAAGTCACTTCTCATAGCACATAATTAGAACTGATGCTGAATGATAATCTTACATTTGACCTGCATATACAAAACTGCATAATAAAAACTCAAGAAAAACTATGGAAGCTTTACAGAGCCAAAATCTTTCTCAAAGGCGCAACTAAAACTACACTTGCCACTACTTATCACCTCCCCACACTTCTTTATGTTTTTTTTTTTTTTTATTCTCCCTTACACCTCTGGAAGATCTACACAAATGCTGGTGCATCGACAAGGCCAAAAAGATTTCCAGCAATCCAGCACATCCTGCCAATGGTCTGTACACTCGCCTCTCCTCAGGCAGGAGATACAGATGCCTGCATTGTAAGACCACCAGACTAAATAACAGTTTCTTTCCGTTCTCCATTAGACTGCTGAACTCTTAGGAAAAACGAACCATGGGTCTGTCAAAATACTCAACCACTTCTGTTACATAACTAGCCTATAAAGTGGCTTATTTTATGGACGTGCAATAACTAAGTGCAATACTAAGGTAGCTCACCTACACACTGAAGGACTGTAAAGTGCAATATACAAACTGTGCATGCTGAAATGGCTTCAATTTTACTTTGACAATATTACCTTCATATTGTTCCTGGTCTCCTGTTCTGGGGTGAGTATGGGTCACTGATGTCATACTTTACTTAATAATTGTAACTTATTAAATTTCTACTCTGATATTTTATTCATTTTTATCTGTCTGTATGTGCAACTGTTTCCTGCATTGAGAACGAAGCACTGTAATTTCATTCAGCTACTGAATGACAATAAAGTTTTCTATGACTTTGACTTATGGTCCTCCCATCCTTACTAACCTCCAGGCTTCACAAAAATCAAAACTTGAACAATGCTGTAATAAAGTTGCTAAATTTGCAGCAAATACCCCTTTCAGAACCCACCACTTTATAGCACTAAAATGCCTAAATTGGTTAGAACTGCCTCATCAACTAACATATACACAGCTTAATTATCACCTATAAAATTATTCAGCATCCATCTGCCTGCCCAGCAATAACAAACATTCTACACAACTATGTTCCCAGTTGTTCATTGTGAATCAGTGGCCTAAAATTCCTGTCTGTCTACAAACCTAGCAAATCTGCTGGGCATTACCTGTACTCGTACAAGGTTGCTAAGGCCTGGAACTCCTTATATGTATCCATCAAGTCAATACCCTCCCTCCCATCTTTCCAAACCACTCTGAAAGACTTCCTAGACAAAATTTGGCTCTGCTATTGCTCAAAACCAGGATAAACTATATTGCTAAATGTGAACAAGTACCATTTCATTCCTTATACCTCCTTACGTTCCCTTCTTCACTTACCTCCTTACGTCTATTAAATTCTCTTCCCTGACTTTCTCTCTAAATATAGCACAAGCCTGTTCTTCGCTCACTTCATACTACAATTTCTGTTTGTATTAGACTAATTTACCTTTAATTTCTCTACAAATGGTCTAAAATTTATCTAACTATTAAATGATGGTCATATTAAACAATGTTTTTATATCATGTCTAATTTTATACAATTATGTAAACTGCTGATGTTTTTGTTTTATTTTTGAAGATTGCCTATTTATGATTCAGTTTGTAATAGTTTAGAGCTTTTCTACCCAAGCCTCCACTGAAAATGGACTTCTACCTAATCATACTTTCCTAGTAAACATCCTTTCCTAGTAAACAAATATCAATCAATAAATAAATAAATAAACAAAACCAATAGCTATACAGAGTGAGCTGTGTCCACTCATACTGAGAATAAGACAAATTCAAAAGACAAGACACCCTAGTGAAATCACGGTATCAATCAGTTATCTGACAAAAGCAAACAAATCTTGGCTAAGAAGCCCCGTGACCAAGTTAAACAAGGCCAAATTAGAAGAAAAAATGGCTTCTGAGGCAAAGGACAACCAGAACGCTTTCTACAGCTATGTCCATAAACTCAGGGGAAATATGAAGCAAAATGCAGAACTTATTGTAAATGGATTCATCCACACTGAATCAGAGGCCATTGCCAACCCTTTGGGCTGACGGGTTCAGCTCAAATTTCTGCCTCTGGAAGTCTACAGGAAACACTGCACATCACAATCCCCACCCTCAACCATTACTAGGGATCAGGTCATCAAATTCACTTTCAAGGCCAAAAACACTACATTGATGGGCCCCAATAACATTCCAGGATACTTAATAAATAGCATGAAACATGACCCCTCTGGTCCAATTGAATCGCTTTGAACTGGTGCCTACTTTCAACTTTTGTGCTCAAGAAATGGAAGATGGCGACAGTTATTTCCCTGCAAAAAGGAGGTCCAACCACTGATCTGTGTAACTACAGGCCCATATGTCTGACCAGACTCATATGTAAGCCCATGAAAGAATCATCTTGGACGTGATAAATGAGGAGATAGGTAACCTGCAATTGCTGCGCCCATCATAGTTCAGCTTTTTTAAAGGAAGACTATTACTTCTGTTGGATGTTTTTGAGAGGGTCACTAAAGCATTGGATGAAGGCAAGACGTGTATATAGCTTACCTCAACCTGGCCAAGGCTTTTGACACAATACCCCATTCAGGCATTATAGATAAGCTCATTAATTTAGGTATCAACTCTTTTATCACCTGCTGGATAGTCAAATGGCTCACTGATAGGACCCAGGAAGTCAAAGCAGGTGAGGCCATCTCTACTAAAAGGTCAGTCACTAGCAGAGTCCCGCAGGGCTTGGTACTGGGCCTGTTCCTTTTTAGCATCTCTTTTGATGAAATGGAAGCAAATGCTGAGGGTTTGGTTTCTGGCTGACTTAAGTTTGCAGACGATTGCAAGCTTGGGGTTATCATCGATTCCCCTGCAGACACTAGCATTCTTCAAGAAGGCCTATCTCTGACTAAACTGGTGCCAAACCCATGGTCTTTAACTCAATGCTAAGAAATGCATAAGTGTACCCTTTGAGAAGTCAACCATCCTGGCTAATTAGCATGTTGATAATACACCTCTAACAGTTGACACAGTGGTCAGGGATCTGGGTACGCATGCAGAAGCCTTACCTTTGGCCACCACGTGGGCACACTGGTGAGGATCCTTTTATGTTGCACAACTTATAAGTAAGGGCATGGCATCTAGGTCCAAGGCAGTCATTATCCCACTTTACTCTGCCCTTATCAGGCCAATCATAGAGTACAATACTCCCTTCGGTAAGGACCTGACTAGGCACATGCAGTAACTAGAGTGACCTCAGAGATTCCTTACAAAAAGAATACAAGGCTTAACAAACCTGCCTTATGCAGAGTGCCTTAAAGCCCTTTCCCTCTACTCAGTGTTCTATAGATTGCTGAGGGGTGTTCTATGCCTGGCTTACAAGACATCCGCAAACCCCACTATTATGAATCTTCCACATATTCGTAAGTCAAACAGTACCAGAAATATAAGGTCTAGGGACTTGAATTTTGTCTGTGACTTAAACAGAGCATACTGGAGAGACAGATGCGTGTCCCAGAGACTGCCCCTCCTATGGAACAGGCTTTCCATTCATATGAAACTGAGGATAGTCTATTACCCAATTTATGCGTCACCTAGACCAGTGTATGGGGAACAGGAAATTTACACCAGGCCTGACACCCATATACCTTATGGTCAGAGGTATCTTATATACGCCTGTCCTGCAATGTCCTATTTGGATACAGGACATCATTATTCTTTTGGGAAAACTTGGCTAGGTTTAGAAAGACCCCCTGGGTCATTAGACTAATAACAATACATGAATCTATGAAATTTATGAACCATATTCTCATATAACCATGGAAGAACCCAACCAAGTGGAGTTAGAAGGGAGTCCCTTGTTAGACTCTAGAAACAAACCTCACAAGTAAGGGGATACATGAAATTCTTTGTCCCATAAGGCCTCTATCATAATGCTTAACAGCCTGGAAAACATTCTGGATACAGAGGAGAGTCCAAATAACAATGTTATGTGCTAGAAAAAGTAGAACCCACTCAGATTGTATATAAGAAACCAAATGTGAAGATCCAGACAAATGAGCTGTGTCCAGCAAAATATACAGGCATCCTACTGCAGCAGCACAGATGTACATTCCCGCTGAGTCATCATCCAGAAGATGGCAAATCGGGTATATTCCAAGTTACTGATGACCAGGATGGAACTTAACCCTTCTATCTCCTTTCAAAAAGAGATCCATCCACCTTTCTCTTTCTCCCCCTCTGAAACTTATTTATAAACCACATGCACAATGACACTGATGTGGTGCAGAGTACAAACCATGTATCAAAGCACAACACAATTCGGAATGTCTCTCATATGCAATGAAACAGACGCATATACAATTGCATACACGCAGGAGTTCATGTATACAATGGGAATGCAAATGTGGATACACAGTATAGTATGCTAGTCAAAGATCAGTGATCCACATATTAAAATGTGGTATATGTGCACAGAGTTACAGAAGAACATCTGTACAGAAGTCTAATAACACACCACAGTGCCCAAATATCACATAATACATATGTTCTGTCCACCACACCATAGCACAACTATGTCAACATTAAACAGAAGGCTACTAGCCAAGATAAGACATTTAAGTAAAGGATGCACCGACATGTTCTGCAAGAGTACAGTGCAGACAAACATGATAATTCAACCACGTGTTGCAGTCACAAAGGTAGCATCCCATCAACAGATGACCCTGTAGCAAAAAATTGGTTCATTACATACTATGTTAATGAAGGCTACTCAAGCAATACTGATTCAGTGATCCAAAAAGGTGACCAACCCACACAGAACGAGGAAACTTAATTTTTTATTTTTAAAAAACACCACAAACACTAAGCGTCAAGTCTCTCAAAGAGAATTCTTCAGATTAAAACTATCTGATGAAGTCTCTTTAAGAGACGAAAGCGTTGAATGTTTGTGGAGTTTTTTAATAAAAATTAAGTTTCCTTGGTGTGTGGGAGTCGGTCGCCTTTTTGGATTACTTGGTTTTACTGATTTGCCACTGCTTGACCTTTATTTTAGCACTGACTCAGTGAACTTTTCATCTTCTGCTATTCTTACTCATCCTTTTACTTAGACTGGTGAAGAAGCATGCCCCATCAAACGTACAACCAGCTTTGATAACTGTGTAAACACAGGAACACTCACAAGCAAACACTATCTTAATGACACCAGATACATGTTACTTACAGCGTAGAATGCATAATACAACAGTTAGAATCTTCAATCAAGTAGAAGTGCCATCAGTATATCAAAGGATTTTTAGGAATGGTCACACATCCCTGCTCATATATACTATAATCAAGACAACTGATAGTTGCAAAGTACATGCCCCTCTTGGAAGACCCTCTTACTCAGTTTATGATCGTGTCTGTCCTGATCCTGCTCAGCTTGTCTGCCACATAATTTTGTTCTAAAGGAATATAAAAATGCCTGTAGAGTGAGACTGTGCTGAAAAGCTATATCCCAGGCTACAAGAGCTAGGCTGCACACAGGGTAAGATACAGTTCCCCCTTGCTTGTATATGTATCACATAACTCTGATGTTGTCTGCAAACACTTGTACTTTTCCAGGAGTCCATTTAGAACAGCTAACATTTATTTTATGTTGAATTCCTTGTTAAAGCAGGAGGAGGGCTGAGAAATTATTTCAATCATCTCCCCTCTCTCCTCATACTTTTTAATGACCTCTGCAGCACAAGGTCCAAAAACTAGTTCTCTCTCCCAGGGGAAATTGAAAATGTCACTTTTGACATCCGGGAGGTTCTGACAATGCAGCCAGGCAAACCTCCTCATGACTGTACTAGCAGCAGCAGCAGCCCTGTAGGTAGCATTAGAAGAGTCATAAGCACATTTCAAACAATGGATAGTCCCATGAGACACAGAAGAGACCAAGTTACACAAAGCAGATGTCTCCTCTTACAAGAGTGGGGGTGGCTTCTGTGTTATGGATCATGCAGTACAGCTTGTCCTATGTAAGTCAGTTCTGGGGTTCAGGTCTCTCATGTGCATAGTTCACTGCCATTCAGATTGTACAAGGTGCAGCATGTTTATTGATACCAGCTTGGACATGGTTTTATACATCAGGCACAGCTTGCCTCTGGGTGGGCAGTATGGCAGTGCGTGTAGCTGCAGTTTGTTTAATCAGGCAACACATGGCATCTGTGCAAGCACTTTGATACTCCTGGTGAGGTACTGCTGGGGACTTTACGGTTGATGGAGGTGTCTGCTGAGGTACATCCCACAGGGGCTATTGTAGTCGATTGTAACGCTGATGAAGGATGACTGCAGAGCCACAATGACCTCCCCTTATCTAGATCTGACAACCTTCATGATTAGGTGGGTATATGGTATGTTTCTGTAAACACTACAGCACATGTTTGTCCAATGCAGGATATCTATCACCTTGTGTCCCCAGGTCTCTCATTACATGTTAAGTACGTAATGGGTTAACACCTATGTGGCAATTGGTGAGCACTTACTGTATATCCACGGGGGTTGACTATACACTTTTCTGCAATTAGCTTGCTGACATGGCTATGGCACCAGTTGTCTGTTTCTATGTGGCCCTTTTGTGGGATGCTTGTGTCAGCTGGTGGATCATATATGGTGAGCAGTTTGTAGTCCTCTGCAAACATGTTCAGACACAGTCCTTCCATGTTGGCCTGTACCTATTGGGACATATATACCAGACGAGGGAGATCCCAGGACCAAGCCTTGTGGGATGCCAGTTATATCTGGTTTGTAGTCTAACATGGCTGCAGCATGTCTGACCATGTCTGTTCTGTCCTTGGTCTGGTTTGCAACCTCTCTACTGACATAGGGGTTTATATTTAAAATGGTGAGCTTATCTATAATGAACATGTAGGGTACTGTACAGAAGCTTTTGCAAGGTCCAGCTATGCTGTGTGGACCACATTGCCCTCATCAATGACCTTAATGACTGTTTCAATTGAGTCAAACATGTTTAGGGGCAGGATCTGCACTTAAGAAAGCCACACTGGGTAGGTCCCCAATATCTTTATGTCTGCGGTACATGCTGATCCTTTCCATAGCTGTGCAGACCGAGCTTCTCAGGATTCTGGGGTGGTAGTTTTCAGTATCCATTCAGGCAACACCTTTGTTGAGAAGGACCACTGTTGTTGTACACTGCTCTTTGGGTACATATCCTGTGGTAAGGCTGACATTGAGCAGTAGTGTGATTTGGCATTCCATTCGTCTTGGAGTCCATGTTGGACTCAGCCCAGGACACCATCTCATACCATTGCTGCTGTGTGTTTTGCTTTGTAGATGCTGGCTGTTACCTCAGCATCTGCAATGTCAGGGGGCCAGCAGTCTGCTGGGATAGATATTTTGCATTCTGGGGGGGGTTTGCACTGCACCTGTCAGGATGTATGTTGGCAATATGTGTGTGTGTTTGGTATGTTGTTTGTGATATTTGTGTGATTCAGAGCATATCTGTGAATTCCCAACACGGTTACTACCATCAGTTGTGAAAGCCTTGGGATTATCCTTAGTGTTCGGTAAAATTTGTATCTTCATAGGTTCATAGGTTCATACTAGGCTATCCACCCTAGGGCATTTGTTAGCCTAGCCAGAGTGTGTGTGGCTTTCGCCACCCCTTGCTATGTGAATATTATGGCCATTTATGATTTGCTTTGCTGTGCCTCTGTCTGGACATGACACAGTGAAGACCCCCAGTGTAACTCTACAATCATCCATCCACTTGGCAAGATTCCTGTTGAAGAATGTCAGTGAGGGGCTCTGCCTAACATGGAGTGGGATTCTGGTCCAGGGTGTGGGGAGCCTCTAGATTATGTATCTGTCCCTCCAGCACATCCTATTTCATTATTTGTTGAGGTTGACATCTCTCACAGCTCCGGTGGCTTTGAGTTTTCTGGGGTGGAGCATGTCCATTACTCCTGTGTTGGGCATGGCCTTGTACAACAGGCATGCAATGCCTCTGTGTAGGCAGTATGTGACTGCATTCAGCTGGGGTGTCTACAGCCAGGCAGCATATGACATATATTAGAGACCCTTTATCCTCTTGGTGAGGTACCTTTGAAGTCTTTCTAACTGCTGCAGGTGTCAGGTACGGTACATCCCATATGAGGCATTGTACTAGATTATGGGTGTGATAAGAGAACAGTATAGGGACACAATGACCTCTGTTGACGTAGATGTGAATCCTTTCATGATACGGTGTCCAATGTAGACAGTCTTCCTTAGCCACATTGGCAATGTGAGTGTCACATGACAGGTTACTGTCCACTTGTGTCCCTAGGTCCCCGATTACTCCTTCCATACATAATGGTTTACCACCTATGTGGTAATTTGTGGTACCTTGTTTGGTATTTTGTGGGACATTCATACTGTCCAGTGTCTTCAGGACGGCTGGGTGGGGTTTCTGTGTGTGAGAGTGTGGTCTGTAGCATGCTACAGACTGTACAGCAGTCTTGCCTACAGTTAGTTGCACATGGGTGGACTCCAATGCCTTGTGCATTGCCAGTTACCTGGATGTATGGGTGTCTGTGCTGAATATGGATACTCACCCTCCTTTTATGTTTTGTTCCAGGTTTTGGGGCCATGACACATGATATGTGGCATGTGCTGGTGTGCTGTCAAGAGGCTTGCAACAGGTTTCTGTCACTGCACAGACATCGATGTTCTCCATATTGGGGATGGCCTCGGGAGCATGCATATTGGGGTTTACACATCTGGCATTGGTCAGCATTACCCTTATGTTTCTTTCCACTTATGTTTTCTAGGGTGGTGGGTTAGTCTTTTCAGCCTTGCCTACGAAAGGCTCTATGGAGATGGCAAAAGCCTTATCCAATATCCAGACGCCCAGGGGTAACAGGTGCAAGCCATCCCAGGAACAGCTGCGTGGCTTGTCAAGCAGGACATCCCAAGCAGACAGACATTGGATCCCCTTGGAATGACACCAGTAAGTGTGCCACTTGCTATGACTGATCATTCCGTGTTTGTACTGTGGCATTATTCTTGGTAAGGGTAGGATGTTGCAAATGGTGAGTGTCATACCGGCCTGGACTACATAATCAGAGAGCTCATCTATGTCTCTTTTCATGTAGTCTAGGGAGGTACATCTCAGGTCATTCACACCAGCATGGACTATGACTGCATCATATTTCTACTTGCTTTGGGGTGACCTGCATACTTGTGTTATGTGGCGTATTGTGGCAGCCTACTGGCAGGTTACTGTACCCTTTCCCTTGTTCAGTCTGGTGTGCAGGACAGCAGTGTGTCTCACTATGGAGTCACCTATTACAACTGTATCAGGCATGTTGTTTCTCCTTCTGGCCTGTGACTGTTTGGCACACCAGTTTTGTGTACTGTGTGTTGCATGTGCTATGTTTGGAAGTTGTTTGATTGGGTGTCTGCTTTAGAGGCCTCTGTTGGTGTGCTGCGTTTGTAATTTGTGCCTCCGGGAATGTTTTTGTGTGTTTATGTCTTTGGTTTGCAGTTGTGATAGGTCTATGTGGGACTGTGTTTGTGGTGTGTGTGTGGTTACCTTCTCCTCCTGACTAGTTTTGGGAGTACTGAGTTGAGGGAGCTCAGCCTCCAGTTTGGATAGATGGTTGCATCTCTCACATATATTTGTATTTCTTGGGGAGTTGGGGGTTGTCTGTGTACTTGGGGCAGGTGTAACATTGCCTCAAGATTCACAGATTCAACTTGTTGTGGCTGGCCTTAGTGGATTGTATGTGTGGACATATTTTATTGCCATACTACTGATCAGTGATTACTTCATTGTTTATGTTTGCTCTATCATGTAGTAGCTTCCTCATTCTCTTGCATGGTTTGGTTATGGCTGGTGTCCACCATGCCAGATGCCTGCGTGTATGGCATTGTGTCTTATTTTAATTTAGGATTGCATAATCCAAGCAGTCCTGGCAGTGTTCATGGAATGGCTGTATTACAGGTTCTGAGGTGTGGCCCATATTTTGCACCTGCACAGGACCTTTAATGGATTCCACATCAGTTTGGAAGAGTGCAAATATTGCTTTACACATGTTTTCCACTGTGGTTTTCTGGCCAGGGACTGTGGTCAGGATTTGTATATCCAGTGTGATTACTCTATGGTCTGGTTTTACCAGTGAGCAATACACTTCTCGTCTTGCCATCCAGTACCCATGTTGCTGATTATCACATCCAGTATGCTTACCCCACTTGTGGGAGTGCTACGTTGTTCCTGGGCATTTTGGTTTATGGATTCTATGAACCTTTGTCCTACAGTGTTGGAGCTAGTATAATGCTCCCAGTCTATGTCTGGGTATTTTCAGTCACCCAATATAATGTGGTTTGGAGGACTTGATATATTCATGTATTCCAGCATAGGCCAGGTGCAGTTCCTGGTGTTGGGACAGTAGTCTGCAGCAGGCTATAAACTGGGGGGCAGTTTTAGCCACTGTTACTTGACCATGGCTAGTCCATGCTGCTTCTTGTTGTGGTACCAACATGGGGGTGTGGTTATCCTTGACAATTATTGCTAGTCACCCTCCTTTTGTAGCTTGTTCCATGTTTTGAGGCTGTACAGCACAGTATGAGGTGTAACCTGGTTGTGTTAGGGTGCTGTTGTGAGTCTTGACCCAGTTTTCTGTTACAGCACAGATATCAACATTCTCCATATTGGGTGAGTTTAGACTGCATGCATCTTGCTGTTTTGACTTATCTCTTATCTTATTCTTATTCCTTCTGATTCCTATGGAGGTAGGTTTGTGTTTTGAGCCTTACCTATTCAGGGCACGCTGTGGGTAACAACAGGCTTTGCCAGTATCCATACGGCCTGCACTGATAGGTGCACGCCAGTCCTAGCAGGAGAAGCATCATGTCATGCTCAGCATGTCATCCCAGGCTGGCACACATTGGATCCCCTTTGACTAACTGCGATACTTCAGTCAATTATTGCACTTGATCATCTCATTGTCATATTGTGGCATGATGCTTAGTGAGGGTAGGATGTTAATCAGGGTCCTCAGGTGTGCATATAGTACATGGTGTTACATTATTTAACACATGGCATTCATGCCTCAGGTGGTGCTGCAGGGCTGCCTCTGTCAGATGCACATATTACACTCCCTGTACATGTTTGTGAGCAGGTCATGTCATTTTAGGGATCCCTGTTATTATCTGAGTGAGTCAGAGGGGATATCATTCCCAGGGTTCCTACTGAGCCAGTGTATGTGCTATGCGTTGCCTCTTTGCCAAGGCCAGGGCATACTGGGCATGCCTCCTTCTGCCTACTGGGGCAGGCTCAGGTTGTTCCTCCTCAGAGTCATGCTCTGCCTGTGATGGCCTTGGCAATGGTGGGGAGCTGTTTGGCCCGGCCCTATGCTGGTCCTGCTGCAGCTGTTTTCGCAAGATCATATTATGTAGCATAGCACATACCACCATGACAATTTGGGTACATGTAGTTGGTGTGTACTGCAAGGCTCCACCAGATGTGTCCAGACACCGGAACCGTGACTTGAGCAGCCCAAACACACGCTCTATTACATTACGTGTTTGTGCGTGTGCCTCATTATGGCGTTCCTGTTCAGGTGTGTGTGCGTTTCTGATGGGTGTCATCAGCCACGGCTCCAGTGCATAACCTGCATCCCCCACTAGGTGTCCGTGCGGGATGTCCCCATTGGCAAATGTCTGGTACAGCTGCGTCAAATGCCAGATGTGGGAATCATGGTAGCTCCCAGGGCAGCCAGCACACACATTCATTATTATGCCCTGGGCATCACACACGACCTGGCAGTTGATGGAGGGGAAGCCCTTGCGGTTAATGTATGCCCTACCCCACTCACCGGCTGGTGCTTTGATGCGTATGTGCGTGCAGTCTATTGCACCCACTACCTAAGGGTATTCCGCTATTTGCTGGAAGAGACACATATTGCTGGCCAACACCTCACGGGCATTGGGGAAGTATACATGATCACCGACATGTGCTGACATGGCATCCAGGAACTGGTGCAGTACCCTGGAGGCTGACGCCTGTCCCCATCATATCACCAGTTGGTCTCTGGAAGGTACCTGTTGCTAGTATTCTTAGGCCAACACATACCTTGGTTTCCACTGGGATGGGTTCCCCTCTGTTGGTTCTGTGTGTGAGGCGTGGCCTGCACAGCTCCACTGTTTGCTGCAGGAGGTCTCTGTCCACTCTATAGCGCTCTATCTCCAGCTCATGTAACCCATGGTAGGTGACCCTGGGCCTGTACACTCTTCTCAGTCTCCTCACTGTGGGTTGTCTGGCACCATCTGCATTGTCACCACCCTCAGCAAGTCGCCTATGTCTCATTATGACAGCTATGGCAGCCCCCTAACATTTCTGCTCTGAGTTCAGCTTTTTCAGTTTTCACTTCTAATAGCTTACTCCTGTCTTGAAGTGTCTCATGAGAAACATCTTGCACTGCTGTTTGCAGATTTTTAAGTGTTGGGCTGAGCTACTATTCTATTCTACCTGTGTAATTGCCTGCTTGTAATTGTTTTCACCTGCTAGCTCCAGCAATATTCCCTGGTAGCTTCCTACTAATTTTGTTTCTTCCTTTTTCCTTTCTGTTTCCTCAGGGGGGAGCAGCGTGTATACCAGCAGAAACATGCTCACAGTGGCTTACACGCGCGCACACATGCTTACACGGCTCAAAATAGTTTTATTCGGGTTAAAATGCGCGCACACCAACTCAAACAGTGTTACAAGTCTGCCAACAGGCTTCTACATGCTGAGTCTGCCCTACACGCGCGCACACCCGCGCAAACAGTGTTAAACAGCTACCAACATGCTCCCACATGCTCAGTCTGCCTTACACGTGCGCACACTGTCTTACTCACGCTTCATGGTGCGCACACGTGCGCATGCACGCCCAGCAAGAAACTTTGATGTAGGCAACAGTGAACACCTTCCATTTCTTGACTTTCTCATGCTTATCTAGTGGCACACCTCTTTCCATGATATCTGTCTGACATCTGTCATGTAACTCTGACCTCCAATGAACTGCATTTCTTTCTACAATTCCCCCCTGTGATGTCACCTATCTCCTACTCTGTTCCTCCCCCTTCTGTAACTCTTACACTACTCAGAATGTGCTCATTTGCTATATGACAGTGGAATTCAGTATCCTAACACTCATTTGCATCAGATTGCCTACTAATGCTTAGTTACATCTCTTAGACTCAGCTTCCCCCCTTAGCAACCACTACACGGTGGCCATGTTGTTTTTGGTCTGCTGGTCCCTGCATTGAAATTCCATATATTGCATAAAACCCACATTTGTGGGTTTATAACCTTCGTTTTTATGTTTTATACAGCGCAGCCCGTTTATTTATATATATTTTTAATATTTTTGCATCGGGTTACCTTGCCAATGGCCACATATTTGGCCACTGGCATGCTGCCTGACACATATGCACCCTTTATTTGGAGCTCACATGGCTCCATTACGGTTTTTGTAGAAACATACTCAGTTGTCAACTGAGTACATTTCTGCAGCTAAAACGGCTCTTACACGGGGCTGTTCTGGGCTTCCTGGATCGCTAATCATCCTCATTTGCATGCTATTCGGCTGCAAGTGAGGTGATTAGCTTATCCACGCCCACTCCGTGTAAGAGACATTTTAGCTCGTCTCTTACATGGACTTTGGGCTGTTCCTGGATCGCGAAGGCTGCATGGAGTCTTACACTACTCTTAGACTCCGTGCAAGCCTTCGTGAATCTGGGGGAATGAGTCTGCAAGTGCAAAGATGTAATCGTGAGAGTTCTGAGCAGTGTATTTTGAGTTAAATCTAAAAGACACAATGTAATTCAATTCTAAACCGGCAAGCAGTTCAGTAAAACAGTGCAGTCTTTAGAGTAAAATTAGTGATATGCAATATAATCAACTTAAGGGATATTAGCAAGCAGTTCAGTGAAAATAAATCATGTACAAACTGTGGAAAGTGAACAGTTACAGAAGCAGTTGCCTCTCCAGCAGTGTTAGAATTTTAATGCATTAAATATAACAGTGCACAATTTAGTTTATTTATTTAAGGGGTAAGCCAGTGGATTTTTCTTAATGCTAAAATGTAATGTTTAGTGAAAGCATGTAGGCTGTTTTTCACAACTGGGAGAGGAATACAGATAAAATCAGAACAGCAACCTGTGTAAGTTTAGAGTAGGGTAATGCTTGTGGCAAGTGGTGTGGCTGTTGTTTGTTAAAGGGGGCTTATTCTTTTAAAAATGGATTCATGTTTTTGTTTCTCACGTGTTTTACTGAAGTGAAAAGTCGGGGAAATGTGACATGGCCCTAAACAGTGATAAGATGAAGCAATAAATACAAGATTAGCCTGCGAGTCAGTGGTGCATGCATGTGCGCAGCAATATGTACACATACATTCAAAAGAAATGCAATGTATAATATGTGGAAGTAATAGCTTTCTACCACAATGTCTGATTTAGCATGGACGGTAAATGGCCTTAGAGACACAGATGATTAGCAAACAGTACCAAATGATATTAAAAAGTATAAGAAACATACAACAATGTTACAAGAGATGCAGCTGGATAGAAATAATGATGTAAATTTCAAAAAATGGATTTCAGGGTGGACATTCAGCAGCATATCAGGGTTAAAGGAAACTGAGCTACAAATGGGGATTTAATGGAGACAGAGGAGGAAAATGGCAATAATAGTAGATGTGTGGTAATAAGGGGCTACTGACAGGGGAGGAGGACTGCCCTGGCATCAACTTATATTTCATCTAAAACTGCTATTATGGAGCCTAGGAGAAGTTTGGGATAAATAATATGCTTTCAGCAGGAAGTATTACTTATAGGTGGAAAATGCTAAAAAGAAACAACTACAATAAGATAGACGATTTCTGAAGAAGTATGTGAGAATATTTGGTATGGAAGTTGTGAATTCAGCAGCATAAACTCAGAATTTATAAGTTATTCCCAAAATACAATAACTGGACCAGAATGGATAGAAGTTGTACTTCACAGGAGCATGTGCAGTTAACTGAAAGCTTTGAGATCCATCAGACAACTATAACAGATCATTCACAAATAAAAATAAAATAAATATGTAGGATTATGATGCAGATATGAAGCACCCATACTTTCCAACTTGCCTATTAAAAAGGGAGGGAATGAGTAGTGGATGTAATTTAAGAGTTATACTGCAAGACAGAAACTACTTCAGAATGGATTGGGGTAAAATGAAAATGGAGTTTAAAATTATGGTAGAAATAAGAAATTAATACATTGGAATGAAGTACATGTACATTATTTACAGGCATTGACAAAGGTTAAATTATTGCAGAAGAAGGGCAACACACAGTCCACGAGCAGAAGCAACTGCAAAGTGCTAAAGGAGAAAATAAGGGACCATTTGTACAATATGCATGACTTTAGAGTGCGTGCTGTTAGAGAAATGTTTTGGATAACTGAAATCTCAAAAAAGTTAGCACAAGGACTAGGACAACATAAGGTAGAAAGAGCTTAGGGAGCTTATGACAAGAAAAACAACCAGAAATTTGCTACAGGTGTCAAGAGACATTTCCAAAATGTTATGAAAAGCTGTGTAAAGTAGAGTAATGGTAGGACCAAGAAAAGGCAAAAACGGAAATATTTATGGACAGCTTAACTAAGCTAAGTTTTGAGGGAGATGAGGCTCAACAATTAGCAGCTAAGGCAGAAAAAGATGAAATAAAAACAGTGTTGTTAGATGACTCAACAGGAAGTCTCCAGGACTAGATAGTACTGCTGTCAAAATTTAGATGTCAGAAGGGAGTAAAGGAATAAAAATTTGGAAGGCTTTGTTTAACAACACTGTAAAATAAGGGGAAGCCCCAACAACTTGGAAGAAAGCTGTGATGGCTGCATTACTCTAGAGGGTAAAGACTCTTCAGATCCAGCTTCATATAGACCCATTTTGATTTGAAACCACGATTATAAAGTGTTTATAGGTTCATAGGTAGGTACTAGGCTATTGGCCCTAGGCCTATATAAGCCTAGCCAAACGGTACCCTGTCTTTTGCCACCCAAGAAAATTATTTTCCTGTGCCCCTGTCAAGCAGAGCCACAGAAGTGATCCCCGGGGTGAATTTCCTATCTCCCATCCAATCATCAAGATTTTTCTTGAAGAGTGCTAATGAGGAGCTTTGTTTGATATAGATAGGTAGTCTGTTCCAGAGAATGGGAAGTCTCTGGAACAGGAATCTATCCCTCTAGCATGTTCTGTTTATTGTGGTGACAAGGTTTAGGTCCCTAGAGTGTGTAGCTCAGAGGGATTGGGATTTCTTTACGTGGAGCATGTCCAACAGCTCTGGGATTGACATAGCTTTGTATGTTAGGTAGAGATTGCCTCTGAGTAGGCGATATGCGACAGAGTTAAGCTGGAGTTTTTTTAGATGGTCTGCGTAGGGCATCTGTTTGAGGCCGGTAATCCTCTTTGTGAGGTATTTCTGTGGCCCTTTCAGTTGTTGTAGATGTCTTGTGAGGTACATACCAAAAGGGGTGTTGTACTCTATAATGGGTCTTATGAGTGATGAGTACAGGGGAACAATGATCTCTTTTTTCCTGGAGGAGAAATCTTTTGCGATGAGGTGTGCCACACAGAAGGATTTCCCGACTACTGTGGCAATGTGATTATCAAAGGAGAGACTACTGTTCACCTGTGACCTAAGGTCTCTTATCACACTTCTGGTGTTAAGTAGACTACCGCCTATTTGGTAGTTCATGGGTACAGAGTTTTTACCAAAAGGGATGACAATGCACTTTTTGGCATTGAGCTTGAAGCCATGGCTTTGACACCAGGCATCTGTCTCAGTGAGGCCCTTTTGTAGGATGTCCACATTGTTAGGAGTTTTGATTACAGCTCCTAGTTTGCAGTTATCTGCAAACTTTGTTAGCCAATGACCTTCTGTGTTAGCCTGTACTTCAGAGAAGTAGATAAACAGGAGAGGACCTAGGACTGAACCCTGTGGTACTCCACTTGTCACTGATCTGAAGTTGGATTTAGAGTCTGTTACTTTCACAGTGTGGGTTCTGTCAGTGAGCCAGCGCAACCCATCTTGTGACATAGGGATTTATACCTAGTTTAATGAGTTTGTCTATAATTCTAGAGTGGGGGAGGTGTTGAAAGCTTTGTCGAGATCTAGATAGACTGTGTGAACCACCTTACACTCATCTACGGCTTTGGTGACTGCTTCAAAGAAGTCTATCAGGTTTAGGAGACATGATCTGCCTTTTACAAACCCAAACTGGGTAGGGTCCGGAGTTTGGAGATTACTACCAATGTCATTGTTTATAAGTTCCATGATGATACGCTCCATAGCCTTGCACACCAGGCTTGTCGGGCTAATAGGGCGGTAGTTCCTGGGGTCCGTGGTGGCTCCCCCTTTGTGGAGTGGGATAACCGTTGCTGTGCGCCATTCAGCGGGCACACAGACTGAGTTGAGGCTATGATTGAACATGGTACTTAGGTGGGGTGCCAGTTCATTCTGTAGTTCATGTAGAATGCAGCCTGGGATGTTGTCAGGTCCCATGGATGCTGTGTTCTTGGCTTTGGAGAGTGTGGTTTTTACCTGTGCAGCTGTGATTATAGGTACTTTGCATTCTTCCGATATACAGATGGGCCCTTTAGGGGATGAGAGAGGGGTAAAGTTAGCACTGAACCTATCTGCCAGGATGTTGGCAATATCAGTTGGTTCTGTATATTTAGTGCCATTGTGCTGTAACTCAGAGCAGATCTGAGTGTTGCCACTGAGATTCTTGACATAGCTATAGAATGCTTTGTGGTTGTCTTTAGAATCAGTGGCGATTTTGTTTTCGTAACTAGCTTTGGAGGATTTTATGAGGGATCTCAGATTCTTACTGAGGCTGACCACAGAGTTCCTCCAATCATGGGATTTAACTCTTTTTTGCAACAGTTTCTTTCTTCTGTTGTAGAGTTTGTTTATAGCAGGGGACCACCAGATTAGCTTCCTTTTTTGGAGGATAGCATCTTGGTTCTGTTAGGGATTGTAATAAAGTGCAATTATATAGGATTCAGCAGTCGTATCTCTATTGTCCATCAGCATGGGTGTCGTGAAGTTTGCCACTTCTGTCTTAAGAAGTGTGAAGTTGGCTTTCGAGAAATTTTTTTACGGTGGTTTCCCTAATGGAGGGGTGGGGGTGGGATGTGGATGTCTAGGGTGATTTGCTTGTTGGCGGATTTGACCAATGAGGAATTGACCTCTTGTATGGAACACCGGTTGCCCATGTTGGTAACGACCAGGTCTAGGATATTGCTGCCCCTGGTGGGGGTGTGGATAAGTTGATCCAAGGCATTGGAACTTATGAATTCCAGAAAGCGTTTAGCACAAGAGTTGGTACATGAGTAGTTTTCCCAATTAATGGTGGGGTAGTTGAAATCGCCCATTATTAGGGTGTTAGGTTGTACCCTAATATTTTCCATTGTATCAAGAAATGAGGAGTGGGAATCCTGGGGCATGGTGGGGGATCTGTAGAAAGCTACAATTTGCATTGCGGTCTTGCGCAGAGATAGTTGCACTTGGATAATCTCAGATGCATTATGCTGAGCAACTAGCCTGGAGGTGTGGATATCCTTAATGAATATGGACAGGCCTCTGCCTTTAGTGCTTCGGTCCAGGTTAGGTGGCCAAAAGGTGTGGTATGAATTATAGCCTGGTAATGTAGGGGTTGCTCTCTGGAGCCTTGAACCTGTCACTGCACAGATGTCGACGTTCTCCATTTTAAGGACTGCCTCGAGTGAGTGCATTTTGAGGTTTAGACTTCTAGCATTAAGTAGCATTACCCTCAGATTTTGCTTGCTTGTACCTGTTACGGTGGTGAATTTCTCATTTGAATCTTGCCTAAAAAAGGCACTATAGGGGTGGCCAGTATCCGGAATCCTAAGGGCGACAGGTGCAGGCCATCTCTGGCAAAGCATCGTGGTTTGTCGATCATGTCATCCCAGGCGGACAGATACTGGATCCCCTTAGAATGACACCAGAAGCTTAGCCAATTCTTGAAGTCAATCATTTTGTCCTTGTACTGCGGTATCATTCTGGGTGATGGCAGGATGCTACTCAGGGCTAGGGTCATACCTGCCTGGGCTACAAGATCAGAAAGCTCCTCCATGTCTCTTTTCATGTAGTCCAGGGAGGTACGTCTCAGGTCATTCACACCAACATGGACAATGACAGTCATAATTTGTACTTGCTGTGGAGTGACCTGATTGCATGCGTTATGTGGCAGATCCTGGCACCTGACAGGCAGCGGACAGTAACTTTCTCCTTGTTTAGCCTAGTGAGTGGAACATCAGTGTGCCTGACTACAGAGTCACCTATGACTAGAGTGTTGGGTACATTGTTATGCCTTATGGGCTGGGGTTGTGTGGCACACTGAGTTTGTTGGCTATGTGTCATCTGGGTTGCGTTGGGGGGGGGGGGGAGTGGAGGTTGCTTGCGTTTTTGCTTTGGAGGTCCCTGTTGCTTGGGTAGATTTTTTTTGAGAGCCTCCGCGAATGTAGGTGTGTGTTTTGGTGATGTAGGTTTTGTGGGACTATGTGATGAGTGTGGTGTGGTGCAAGTGTTTACCTTCTCCTCTTGACTGTCTAGTCCAGTCTTGGGTGAAGAGATCTTTGCTTCCAGTTTGGTTACATAAGTGCATCTCTCACAGGTTGTAGTGTTGGGTGGTAGGAGGAGAGGGTTGTCTGTGTACATGAGGCAATTGCTGCACTGCCCCAAGATGCCCAGATTCATCAGGTAGACAGGAGAAATCACAGGTAGCTGACCATTAGACATGCCTGGATAGGTGCTTATTTATTAAGGACTAAAAACTGCTTTCCTCTAGACAAGTGAGGAAAGTTGAGTGCTGTAGTAATTTGCAGCTTATTTAGTGCTTACAAAGAGTTCTGAACAAGTGCTGAGCTCAAAGAAACAGATTTCAGTACTGAAACTAGAAAACTGGCTAGTTCTAATAAACAAAATTAAGCTAGAAGGCTTCCCTCCAACACAGAAAGAATTGGGGGCACAGAAGCTTACAAACAGTCCTGGATACAGCAAATCTGTATCTGGACTAGACAACTTATAGGAAAGGCAGGAAACAAGCTTAGAAAAAAAAAATAAAGATATATATATATATATATATATATATATATATACACACATATTTATACACACACACACATATATAATATATATATATATATATATATATATATATATATATATATATATATATATATTAATTAATTTTTTTTTTTTGTAAAGTGGAAAGAGGAAAGGAGGAGCAGAAGCTAACTGGGTTGGTCTTCTCAAATGTTCTCCCTGGAATAGGTAGAATGAGGTAATGACACTAGACTGGGAGGAGTGTCCCAGATCAAATTTACAGTAGGGGCGAGCAACTGCAAAGCCACCAAGTATCAGAACAAACAAACCCAACCAGATGCTTAACAATTGCAGAAAATTCTCCTTAATACCTCACACACAGTGAGTAAAATAAAAGTGCTATAAATAACTCGGAAATGAGCAAAAAAACAGGATACTTAATGTTATATATCACAGATTACTTAGCTCAGAGCCCTTCCTCCGATTAGCTCAGTGTGAAATGGCTGAAACAGTCACAAGTTAAATTCTTAAGTTTGCGTCTATATTAGCCAGAGAATAGCAAAGATGTTTCCAAAACATATAGATATAGATCAATGTGGTTTTCTGAAGGGAAGGTGAGCATTTGACAGTAACAAAACGATGATGATGATCCAGAGGAAAGTGAAACATACCACTGCTGTTCTTGATGAGTCTTCATGCAGAGCAAGCATTCAACAGAGTCAGCTGGGATTTTATCAGTAATGCAATAGTAGCATTTGTGCTCCCTGACAGAATAATACGTTTAATAAGGACAGTATATGAACAGTTGGAGGTGAAACTTAAGATGAGAGGATTCCTCTCTGACAAGCTGATTTTGAATAGAGGAACAATGCAAGGATGTCCACTTTTCCACTTGTTATTTGCTTTATATTTAGATAAATAAGGGATGTAGAAACTCAAGGATATATCAGACACAATATTGAACCCCATGTCTCTTATAGAGGGGGGCTGACAGTAGACATTCTCTACCTAATCCCCACCACATAACTTTTTAGCAACCTCCTAACTAGCACTCCCCTCCTAGCAAACATCCCCCTCCACTTAAGATGCACATGATACAACTGGATGCAACTGGGTTGGGTTGCACAGCAAGGCTTATAAAGGCCCTGGTGGTTGTTAGCTTGGTATATAGCTATGAACAGCAATCAGAAAATTTAGGTTACTTGCAGATATTGTTTTCTAGAAAATAAATACAGAAAAGGACATTTTGATGTGGGCCATTTTGAGACAGTTTCAAGTCTTTTTCCTATATAAACTATATGAAAATAAAACAGACTATAGTGGTAAACTATGTACATATGCATGAATTTGTTTAGCTATAGTCATACTTAATGATGACATGATAAGATGAAATAAATAGGAATACTGATTAACGACGGTTCTGTTACGGCAGTTGAGGAGGTGTGGGACCAGACTAAACAGAAGACAATTCAAGAATTAAGAAAAAGGAAGCTTTCATTGTGGATACAAATAGTAAGATACAAGCAGTGCAAATGTCTTTAGCCCCTTTAGTCTTACTTATTATTTATTTGTCTTTGCCAGGAAAGTCAGACTGGGTAATGCCCATTTTCAGCACAGACCCAGGGAGAAAAGCTCCATTTGTTTACACTGCATTATACTTGGCTCCAGTTAAACACAGAGTGGTTACATTTCTATTTACATTAATACATTCCTATTTACATTAATACATTCTGCCACTTTACAGTGGTAGAAGTTACTAAAGAGAAAGCCCACGTGCAACTTAGTGGAGTGTACAGGCAACAGTTATGTATAAAAATTGTTCTGTCATTTCAGTGAGAGGTTGAGAGTATTCTGCTTAAGGAGAGTATTTGGAGAATATTGTATGGCGAGCGCAAAGTCTTAACCTGGTGATGAGTATGTGCAGGACCAGGATTGGTTAAGATGGTATTTAAGCAATAGTTTACAACTACTGAGTTTGCCTGAGTGGTTTTTCTGTGTGGGGATACTATTCCAGAGTCTAGCAATGTACTGGGAATACGGCATGTCTCCTGTAACATTATTTGACTTATTTCTGAGTAGTAAGAATTTGTTACTAGAATGGAGGTCCCTTGCTGGACAGTAGGGCAGTAATAAGTTTTGCAGTGCAGAGCATTTTTCTGAATGATGGATGAGTTTGTGTGCTGTAGTTTAGTGATTATGTTAGGTAGTTGTGCAGTTCAAGCCAGTTTAATTACTTTCAGCTATGACAACAGTGTGTCTTATGAGGAAGACTGGTGGCAAATGTAACTATTTTACTGTAGGAGTAAGCAAGTTTCTTTGAGTATTAAGTTTGTTAGCACAGGAGTGGTGTATAAGAGAGTTGGTAGTAAGAAAGCAGTGGCTAGAGTTTTTCTTGCAGCATCTGTAAGGAATCCATTGATCCTATAAAGGGAGCCTAGTTTCTGGTGTGTAGATTTAATGGTGTGGAGTATATGGTAGTTATATTTGAGATAGTCATCTACTATAATGCTTAGAAGTGTACTGTGAGTTCCAGTTTCAATGACATTATTATTTGCTAACTTTAAGGTAAAATATTGCTTTTGATTCTGGCAACTTTTTGAGGTAGAAAGCAATTAATAAAAGTGATGCACTCACTATAACTATGCATCTGCGTTGTTCATTTTTTTTCTTTCTCAACAAATGGGCCTCAGATCCGACCTCAGATCTGGTTTGGCTGCATTTCTTCCAGACTCTTGGATCCAACTCTCAAACTCTTCCCTTTAACAATAATGCCTCAGATCCCCACTTTACCTCAAATCGAGTTTGCTGCTCAGTCAGAAAAAGGATGGTTACTGCCCACATAAAAGATAAAGATCGAATAGGGGCTCCAATATTTCTATCAGATCACTCCCAAAAGAAAAAAAAGGGGGGGGGGGTTAGTTGAGGAAGAAGGAAAATGAACAACAGTGATGCATAGTTATGGTGAGTACATAACTTTATATCTGATGTTGTCATTTTCATTCATTCCTCAATGAAGGGGACAGAGTCCACAGCTATGATAACCTTGGGTGGCTCTCATGGAAGGATGTTCTGGACTACAGAACCAAAGGCATGAGATCCAATCTGTAATGAGCAATAAAGGTATGAGCAATGGACCAAGTGGCTGCAGCACAAATATCATCAATAGAAGCTCTGGTCCAAAAAGCAGATGGATCTAGTGAAGTGAGCTTTTGGAGGACTCAGCAAAGGCAAACCTCATTGAGAATAAACATAAGAAATGCAACCTGTTAACCATTTAGCTTAGGTAACTTTAGACACTGGTTTTCCCAATCTACTGTGGGAAAGCAGATGAACAACTAGTTACTTTTTCTGAAAACCTTCATCCTTTGAAGATAAAACAAAGCTGTCTATGTACTTCTAGGAGGTGAAGCATTTATTCATCTTTATTAGAAAATTTTAGAACACGGATTAACTGATCACTTAGCTGATGTTTGCCTCAGAGGCTACTTTGGGCAGAAAAGATGGATTAGTACATAAAGTGACCCTATCTTTGTGGAATATCAAATAAGGTGGTTTTGAGGAGAGTGCTCAGAGTTCAGAAACATGCCTAGTTGAGGTGATGGCCACTAGGAAAACTGTCTTCCTTGAAAGAAACTTGAGATCAGACTTGGCTGATGGCACAAAGAGAGGCTATGTCAAACTCTGCAACACAAGTGTAAGGTCCCAAGGTGGAGTAGGATCTTTAATCGTGTTCTAAGCAAAAAGATACTTTTAAGAAAGGCTTTGTATTACTTGGAGGAAGCTAGTGGGAAAGGCATGATTTCCAGTGTGATAACGGGAAATGGCTGCTAGTTGAACTTTGACGGTGATAAAAATAGCTACTTCTTGCAAAACTGATGCCAGAAAATCTAAAACAGCAGGAACAGATGCAGTAAAGGGATCCAATTCGCTCTGATGGGCCCAATAACAAAAAATCTCTTCCATTTACTTATACACTTTTCAAGTGAAGGCTCTTTGGGATTACTTCAAAATTTGGTGAACCAGAGAAGAAAGCCTGAGCTGTCTAGCCATCACTGGAATTGGAGAAACCATGCAGTCAACTTAAGTCCTGGAATGTCCGGGTGAGCCATCCCTGAGAGATGAGTGATCAGATCTGAAGAAGGATCCAGCATCCAAGGCGGGCAGAGGAGATGAGACCACAGGAAGTGGAACCACACTTGATGAGCCCAAAAAGGGACAAAGAGGATAACTTTGCCCTTCAACCGGCGTGATTTCTGAAGAAAAGTCGGAGGGCCAAAAGTGGACCAGAGCATCTCTTGGTGATTCTCCCTGAGGGGGGATTAGGGCAAAGAATCTGCTGCACTTGTTGTTGAGGGGAAAGGCAAAGAGATTGCAGCAAGGTTGACCCCACAGACAGAAAATTTTCTCCACCGCTGCTTGACTTGAGAGACCACTAGTGAGGCATCAGAATAGTCCTGAGTTTGTTGGCTAGCACAATGGATTTCTCCAGTATGTGCATTGCTAGAAGAAAGCAGTTGGAGGAGATCAGCCACTACCACACTCTCATTGCTTCTTGACAAAAGAGTGGTAAGACCGGGTCCCCCCGTTTGTTTATGTACCAAACCACTGACATGTCTGTTCAGATAGCAACTGTCCCTACAGGAAGAGAGTTCTGAAAAGCCCGCAACACCAGCAAGACCAATGTCATATCTAAGACATTGATATGTAAACCAGTCTCTTCTGTGGACCACGTGCCTTGGACAGTCCATGCCAAGAATTGTCCCCCATACCAAATGTGAGGCATCAGTGGTCACTTTGACTACTGGGGGATGGGAATACAAAGGGACAATCCTGGCAGACTTTGTTTAACTAAATCCACCAAAGCAGGAAGTTCCTGCAAACCTGAGAAAGTTTTATATGACAGGTCAGAGGCTGATGAAGAATTACTACTGAACCGCTAGAGTCCACTGAAGAACAAGCATGTGGAAATGAGCAGTTGGTAGTAAGGTAATTGCCAAAGCCATTGATCTTAAGACCTGAAGAACCAGTCTTGCTAGGAAGAAGGGTGAGAAAGCATCTCTCTGACATGTAATCTTAAAGATTGTGCGCTGATGGAAGAAAGGTCAACTGACTGGCTGTGTTCAGGCGAGCTCCTATAAACTCCAAGACTTGAAATGGCTGAAGGTGGGACTTGGAATCATTGCCTGTGATTCCTAAAGACTGACATAATTGGAGTAAGCAGTTCCTGGCCTTTTTGAGAATATACCTGGTTGGGGTGGTGAAGAACCAGTTGTCCAGGTAAGGAAACGTTGAATCCGAGCAGTCTGATATAAGCTGCTACCACTGCCATACATTTGGAGACCACCCTGGGGGCTGTGGTGAGACCAAAGGGCAAGGCACTGAACTGGTAAAGACTGTCCGCCAACCAAAAGCACAAATATTTCTGGCAGCATCTGATCATTTTGATGTGATAGTAAGCATTCCAGAGATTTATACAGCAGATCTAGCCACCCTTCAGTAGAAGAGGTAGAATGGACTGAACTGTGACCATTCATATCTTGGAGTGCTTTACAAACTGATTTAGATTGCTGAGATCCAGAATGGGCCTCAGGTCCCCTGTTTTCCTTGGCACTAAAAATAACCTTGAGTAAGTTCCAAATCTTCTCTAGGCTGGTGGAACTTCTTGGATGACTCTGTTGTCAAGCAGCATTTGTATTTCTAGGGCTGCTAACTCCCACTGACTGGGTGGAATATTGGGGAGATTTTTCCATTTGGATGGTGAGGATTGCAAAAAGTGAATGAAATATTCTCTGGATATACTTTTTTTTCATCCAAGTGTCTTTTGTCAGAGATGCCCAGGCTTCCAGGTGCAGTAACAAGTGCCAAGCATCCCCCCAACTGCCTCCAGAGAAGAGCAGTCAGGCAACCTTTCTGGAATGCTGAAAGGGACTATCTGAAAAAGAATCTTGAAACTTGGTTTTGCGGGCCTCCTCTACTGTATGGGGAGTGTCTTCCTTTGGACCCCCCACCTGTGGGAGAAGTTTTACCTCAGGAGTCTTGAAATGGTCCTTGTGATTTTTGGAACCACACCTTTTTACCTCCACACTGATTCCTAGAGAAGGATCTGCAGGGTAGAAAAACAGATTCCCATGGCAGACAAGGTCATTCCATCTTGCTCACTACAGGAGAGAGTTTATTTTACTGTGGGGTCAAACAAAGAAGATCCATCAAAGGAAGCATTGATGAAACAGTGCTTAAAGGGCTCCACAAGGTCACACAAGCGTGTCCAAGCATGTCTCCTGATGGCTACATCTGAACCCTCTGCCCATAAGGGCCTTCTGCTGCATGAGAGATTAACCTCATGGATACATTAGAAATCAATTGAAGGGTGGTCAGCTGTGAAGAAAACTATTGAAGTTCCTCTGCTGACATGGACCTAGGACTAGACTTAAGAGAGTTCCTTAATAAAGTCTCTGCAATCTGGTAAAAAGTGCCAGGTAGTTGAGTGACCATAGAAAGAAGGGTGCTGAGGCATAAATGCACTTTCTAAACCTGTCCATCTCCCTGGACTCTGTATTACGAGGATGAACAGAAGAGCTTTGCTCAGCTAGCTCCTTTTTTGTGGCTGTCACCACAACAATGGCATCCACGAGAACTTCCTTACTCCAATGAGGTCTGTCCTTGGGTGGAGTGACAAATTTATCTAGACAACTAAGTATCAGTTTCACGTTATCCAATTCCTTTTATGACTGGCGAGACACAAGGTCTATAAGGTCATTAGCCGGAGGGGTAATCCAAGACATAGATGGACCAGACCCGAAGGCTTCTAGGAGCACTGACTCCTCCTAGGAAGGGGGATCGGAAGATCATCCACCTTTCTGAATAAGGATCTCAAGAATGTCTTCAAAGGAGAGGTCTTCCAGTGCAGCCAGCTCCACAGCAGAAACAGGTTTTGGAGATCTAATAGTAAAATGTTTTCTGTGCTTTCTGGACTCCAAAGCTGACTTGGCTTTCTTGGTGGGGTTTTGACCCCCTGAAAAGGAAGCTGAAAAGAAAGGTGCAGAAGCAGACTGCAATCCTTTCAAAACCAATTTATTGTGATAGCTGCTTAAAGCCTGAGAATTAAACTTTGCACAGATCAGACCAGGAGTTTCAAGATGGGCTGCTCCTGAATAATGCATGCATCCCCTGTGGGCATCAGAGTTGTGTAGCTTATGCTCACAGGAAATGCACTTTTTGAAGCCTGTTGGCTTTTCATCCATCTTAGAAAGGCTGGTACAAGAAAGGAAAGATAGTTTGAAGAAGGGGCTCAGTTCAAAAGATGGGTAAGAAGAGGGGAAAAGTTACCAGCAATGGTAATCAAGAGTACCAGGGAGAAAATGTTAGGAACAAAGAAAGGGAGTTTGAAAACTATGAAAGAAAAGATGAAAAACACTGGGAAAGGAGGATAGAGTGAAGTACATTAACAAGAGGAAAAAATAACAAGTCTACTTTTATTCCCAAATACAATGAATAAAATACACCCAGAGCTTGACAAGAGTACGATCCATGGCAAACGAGATCTGAGGTAAAACATGGGTCTGGGACATTATGGGTAAAGGGAGGAGCTCAAGAGTTGGATCCAAGTGTCCAAAAGAAATGCATCTGAAACAGTTATGAGATCAGATCCAAGACCCGTTTGCTGAGGTATGAATGAAAATGGCAACATAATATCTTAGTTTTCTTGAGGCTGAGTAAAAGGGTTTGATTCTTTGAGCAACATTTCTGCACAGGAGAAAGAAATTTGGGTAATGTCTTGGAGCTTATTTATTGTCGAGACTGCACATATACATATTAATATTGGGTCATCTGCATGAATTAGTTGGGTTGCATCCTGATCTTAATCTGAATGCTCATCTCCCATCTTACTATCTCATACACAGTGTATTCGTTTATCAGTCACACTTTCATGCAGTGTGACAGATACCTTTATACTGCCCACAGTTGTGAATGCCCCCTTTGTTTCCGAACACTGGCACTAGTATGCTTATTCTCCTGTCAATAGGGATATGCCTCTCTTTCTATTATGTTATGAATAACCCCTCTAGCCATTTCCCTCTTGATCATATCTGCTGTGACCTCATCTGAGCTTGCTACTTTCCCAAATTCATTTTCCTTTGTGGTGTTCTTACTTCTTGTAGGGTGGGATCCTCTTCATCTTTTACATAAATTGTATCTGGGGCAGTACAGCCTCTGTGGGATTTTCCTCCTTTACAAACTGCTGGCAGCACATGAAGGAATTCTGATGAAGTCTGTTTGAAAGGTAGACAAAAGCTCTAAATAATTAACTTTTGGTCATACTGGGTGCTTTTTATTCATTGCTGTGTTGGTTTAGCATCGCCAGGAACCTTGAGTGCTTAGTGGTCGGAATCTCTAGTATAGTATATTATACAGTCACAGCGGCAGTGTATTTTTCTGCCTCCCACTATGCTACTTCACACTATTCTCCTAAATAGCATGCAGTTCACTCAGTTATGAAAGTATTAAAGTAAATCTCAATATATTTACAATAAAAAAAAACAAGTAATCTTCATGGAATCCCCAAAGTCGCAAAACAAGCCACTAAACAAGTATAATGGATCCAAAAACAAAACAGTGTAAGAAACTTCTCTGTGTGGAAGATTTTCAGTCCATATAGCTCTAGTTAATCACTGTATATTAATCAGATCAGACAATAGTAGTAGAAGTAGCGAACTTAAACTTGTCTTAAATAATAAAAAAAAAAAAAAAAAAAAAAAATATATATATATATATATATATATATATATATATATATATATATAAAATTGTACAGAATTACTAAGTTTGTTTGTTTGTGTCTTTCGGCTTTTCTCAGTTAGGGGTCGCCACAGCGGAACTCCGGTCCGCTAATGATTGGCGGTTGATTTTTACGTACCGGCTTGCCAGGCCTGATGCACAACCTTCAACGAAGGTATGCCCTTTCGCGCATGTCTCCACGCAGAAGACGCTCTAGCTGAGAATCGACCCAGAGAGCGTCTTACTGTGAGGCAACAATGCTACCGCAGCACCACCACCGTGGAATTACTAAGTATTTGAAAGTAATCCAAGCAAGGCAGGCAGTCCGTTTCCAGTCAAAAATCCTTTATTAAGTACACAGACAAGCAATCCAAGTAAAACAAAAATAGAGTATTACTTACTAAGTAATTCTGTACAATTACATTTTATTTTTTTTGACTTAACGAGTTTAAGTTCACTACTTCTACTACTATTGTCTGATCTGATTAATATACAATGATTAACTAGAGATACATGGACTGAAAATCTTCCACACAGAGAAGTTTCTTGCAATATATTTACAATCAGTGCAAACAATGACTAATATGTCTGTTGCAGTGCATTCTATACAAACAATGTTAGTATCATTTTGTTCCTTACAACATACCCTTTCACAAATGTTTTACTGTTATGATTAATAACTGGTATGCTATGTGATTAATTAAATCAGCTCCAAACAATGCTGTGATGCCATAGGGACCTGTGGGTATGGGTGCCCACTGGAATTGCATTCAGTGGTACTAGAGGTGTGAATGAGTAACAGCATATACTTATGTCTGTTACAAATAAGTATATCCATTTACCATTCAAACATTAAGGTATGAATGAGTAACGGCATCTACTTATGTCTATTAAAAATAAGTATACCCACTTACCATGAATGAGTAACAGCGTCTACTTATGTCTGTGATAAATAAATATACCCAGTTACCATTCAAACATCAAGGATTACCTGGCTTACTGAAAGTGGAAAATGGACACATATTCAAACAAACATTTGGAATACAAATTCTGCCTTTCAATGGGGGTAGATAAATTTAAAGAAAATTCAGTTTTAACTGTGAACAAAATGCATTCAACCTACCACTTTGGGCAAGGATATTTCAGCCACTAGAAAGCTGGGGTTCCCATCAGGTGGTTCCGAAAATATGATATATTCTGGTGTCTCTGCAGAACTGGAAAACCAGAAGCACAGTCAGCAAAGACAACACACAGAACAGCAAACACAACACAGAGGGTAGACAGAGTAAAATGTGTGTGTGGGTGGGGTTACGAATGCCACACCAACACATTCAAAAGCACTGCAGTTCCTTTCACTGACAGTATTCGTCAATACCTAACAACATTTGGTCAATAATCAGGGAAAAAGCCAAATTATAATGAGGGAACAAAGCCTCAAAATCAGGGACAGTTATTTTTTTAATTTTACTCTAATTTAATTATAAAATTAGAATGACAGCAGGTTTTGCATTAAACCAAGAAAATACTGAGCCACGCCAGAAGCAGTCCTTTTGTAATTTAATTGTAAACCATTAACGCTCCACACACAGTACACTTTCGTAAACACATTTTCTCAGATGCAAATCATAAACGTATAAAAACAGGCCCTTTTATACTTAGGTAAACCAATCAAATGCAGTGTTTCTTTTACATCATTAACTGTGCATATTACTGCTGAGTTTTTCTCCTTTTTTTCTGGATTTATAGGGTTTGCATTAACTTACATTTTCAGAATAATAAGAAGGAAAAAAAAACCCTAATGTCTGGCTTTACTGACTGACTGCCTGTAATTCTCAGTGATTTACCACAAAAATCAAATATTTCAAATTGGACATGGAAAAAATATGAAGCAAAATCAGGTCAACTAAGAGCGGAGAGATAGACCATGAATGAAGAGCAGCTGAGGTCTAAACTAGAGAGATGTCTGTGACATTTAGGACTACTAATGCTGGGAAAGAATTCAAAGCCCGCCCAGAGATTCAGGAAAAACAGGATTCTAATTATTTGAACGAGTCTTCATATTGATGCTTTCTGCTGCCTCCCATATTTCCAAAACAGCTGGGAAGAACAGGACGGGGGGGGGGGGGGGGGGGCGTCTTTGTTAGGTAGTCTGCTTTGCACTTCTAGTTACCAGCTATGAAGATGAAAAAAATGAAGTACTGTGTTTTACACAGAAGATTAATAGGGTAGGGTGGGAAAGCAAAACTAACCTACTGAGACAGCCAAAGGAACAGAGAAATCAAAGGCTGGTGTACTGTAGCTAATGGAATCATCTTCATGGCTTTCCTTTTATTTCACACACTAACCATCTCTAACCATCACTTGACACTTTTAGTACCTACCTTATCTTCTACCTCAAAAATTATTTCCATAAGAACATCTTCTCACACGGATATTGGAATGGATGAAATAACTGCAAAGCACACAGGCTTTAACACTGTGCTTCAGGCATAAGCAAAGGCTATCAAGCATGTATATTTTGTTTTGTAACTGCACTTTCCAATGTTTTGCACCTGATGTAGCAAAACAATGAAAAATATACAGTGGCAAGTTTTAAGAATATGGGCTGTTAATTGACAAAAATAAAAATACAAATCTAAAAGTTTTATTAAAACAGTAGTACAAACAAACAAAGTACAGTTGTGTACACTAACCATAAATGTAGATGTCCGAGTGTATTCACTGTTGCAGTCATCACATTTGGGTTATCCCTGCCAGGGGAATACCAGAGGTGTAGTATTTCTGCGTCGGTCGTTGTCACTTGATGACTGACGTCAGGTAGTCAGTAGTATAAAGTAAGGTAGCCGACGCCATTGCATCAGTTTTTCTTGCTCTAACCTGTCAGGAGCCCTCAAAGTAAGAGGCCAGATTCTGGTAAGAACCCCACCAGTGGAAAATAAATACCAATATGTCCCTTGTAAGGAAAGAAAGAGAATAAAGGGGGGGTGGAGGGTGGGAAACCAGGACTGCAACAGTGAATACACTCTATCTACATTTATTGTAAGTGTACACAACTGTACTATATTCTTCATGTTTCACTGTTGCAGTCATCACATTTGGGTAGATTCCCAAAGCTGAGGAAATGGGTGGAGGCAGTCAAGGAAACTAGGGGCTGGATAGGATGCCCTGCAGGACTGCAGTGACAAACTCTGCCCTGGATTTAGAAAAGAGAGGCAGGTGGTAATGCTTGGTAAAAGGCAGGTGGTAATGCTTGGTAAAAGTGTGAGCAGATGTCCAGGTGGCAGCCTGAAGGATGTCCCTGTGGGGACTCCTCTTAGGAAAGCTGCAGAGGTGGAGACTGCTCTGGTGGAGTGTGTCCTAACCCCCTTGCGGAGAGGCTGTTTGTAGCAGAAATGGATGCAGTGTGCTATCCATTTGAAAATGGTTTGTTGGAGATGGCTTTGCCTTCCGCCCCTGTAGCAAAGCTAACCAGCAATTGATCAGACTTTCTGAAGGATTTAGTCCTGTCCAGATAGAATCTGAGCTATCTGTGCACATCTAGAGAGTGAAGAATCCTTTCTCCCTTGTTCTGTGGATTAGGAAGGAAGGTGGGCAGATGAATGCATTGGTTGAGAGACACAGTGGACACCACCTTGGACATGAAGGATGGGTTAGTTCTGAGGGATACCCTGTCTGCATGGAAGATGATGAAGGGTTCCACAGCCATGAGTGCTTGCAGCTCAGAGACTCTTCTGGCTGAAGTGATGGCCAGAAGGAAAGCTGTCTTCCAGGAGATAAATTTTAGCTCTGCAGAAGAAGCTGGTTTGAAAGGGGGCAGGGTGAGCCTTTCCAAGACAAAGTTAAGGTCCCAAGTTGGCGCTGGTGCCCTTCTGGGGGGCCTCAAGTTGCTAGCCCTTCTGAGGAACTGTTTGATCAAAGGGTGTGAGAAAAGGGGCTGCTCAGTGGGAAAATACATAGAAATAGCAGATGCATGAATTTTTATAGAGGAGAAAGAAACCACTGTGTAGTAGGTCAGCTAAGTAATCCAGGATGAGGGGGATGGAGGGCTGTGCAGTATTGGCTCTCTTAGCCTGGATCCAGGTGCAGACCCTTTTCCATTTATCTGCAAAAGACTTTCTGGTGCTAGGACATCTGGCCTCATGGATAACATCCAGAACCGGTTTTACTCAGAATGGCAGATTGGTTTGGGGTTAGGGAATAAGCCAAGCTGCCAAATTGACTGTCTGCAATTTGGGATATATGAATTCCCCTTCCCTCTGGGTCAGTAGGTTTGGAATCTGAGGAAAATGCCATGGAGGCAATGGGGACAGGCTGCGCAGCAAGGGGTACCAATGTTGTCAGGGCCAGTCTGGTGCTATAAGAATGGTCCTTAGTTTTTCCTCCCTTATTTTAAGCAGTACCCTTGTGATGAGAGGTAGGGGAGGAAAAGCATAGACCCATAGACAGACCCAGGGGAAGGACAGGGCATCCATTTTCCAAGCCATGCAGTGATGCGCCCTGGTGCAGAATTTTCTGAGCTGATGGTTGGTATGGTAGGCAAAGAGGTCGACCTTCATGGTTCCCCATTTCTGAGTTATTAGGGTGAAGGTACTTCAGTTGAGTTTCTACTCATGTGGGTCCAGAAGGTTTCTGCTTAATTTGTCTGCCAGAGAGTTGAGAGAGCCTGGTAGGAATTGTGCCAACAGGTGTAGTTGCATGGAAGAGGCTGTGAGCCAAAGGGTCACAGCCAGCCTACATAGAGTGTAGGAGTGAGTCCCTTCCTGCTTGTTGATGTACCACATCACAGTGGTGTTGTCTGTTTTGATCAGGAGAACCCCTGTAGAGAGAACGGGTTTGAAAGCTATCAAGGCATGCTGCACAGCCATTATCTCTTTTTGACTGATGTGCAGAGGGATTTCCTGAGGGCTCCATTGGCCCTGTATGCACCTGCCATCCAGGTGTGAACCCCAAGCGTAGTCTGATGCATCTGTGGTGAGGGTCTGGGTGGCGGGGTAGGGAGAAGGGCAGTCCCTAGTTGTGGGAGCATGCTGTTGCCCACCAAAGAAATTCCTTTCTGAGGCAAGGAATTACAGGCAGAAGAGTTTCCAGGTCTTGAGAGTGCTGACACCAAAGGCTCTTTAGGTACCATCGAAGTTTCCTCACGTGCAGTCTGGCACATGGAATGAGTAGTATGCAAGATGCCATGAACCCCAGAGCTTGCAGGATCTTCCTTGCAGATAGCTGGTGCCTGGTGGCTAGCTGAGAGAAGTAGATTGTTAGGAAAATTTGTTTCTCTGGTGTAAGGAATGCAATCTGGGATGCTGTGTCCAGACTTGCTCCCAGAAGATTACCCTTTGGGTGGGCACCTGTTTGGATTTCTTTTTGATGATTGTGTATCCTAGGGAGGTTAGCAGTGTCTTTACAAAGGCCAGGTGCTTGAGCAGCTGTTCCTGGCAGTTTGCCCGAATAAAGCAGTCTACGTATGGTTAAAATTTGAATATTTCTTTGTCTGCAAAATGCAATGGTTGGAGCCAGACATTTTGTAAAAACTCTAGGAGCAGTACATAAGCCAAAGGGAAGCATAGAGAACTGCAAGTGTTGAGGTCTTGCCCTGAAGCGAAGATATTCCCTGCATGATTCCCCGATAGGAATGTGGAGGATGGCCACTTTTAGATCTAGGGTGGCTAGCCAAGCGTCCTTGGAGAGCATGGGTAGCAGCTGCTGGAGGGTGAGCATTTTGAATTTTGGGATCACCAGGAAGTTGTTTAGAATTGATAGATCGAGGATGGGATGCCAGGTACCCTCTCTTCTGGGCACCAGAAAAAGTCTGGAGTAGAAGCCTTGGTCTATCTGTTCTGCAGGAACATGCTCTACTGCTCTCATACAGAGAAGGGAAAGGATTTGCTTTTGAGCCTCTGCCCACTGATTTGGTGGTAGATCTGGGAACCCTTTTGGGGGTTAGAAGGGTATGGAAGTAGAATTTGTATCCCTGAGACACAATGTTCAGAACCCACTGGTCCTTGGTTATGGTGGCCCAGGTGCTTGAGTGAAATGAGAGTTTTCCTCCTAGGGGCAAAGTGAAGGTGGGCAGAGGGGGGAGGAAGAGGAGGTAAGTCACTGTGAGTTCTTACCATAAGGGGTGGCTCAGAACTCCCTGGCTTTGAAGTGGAGGTAGTCCACTGCTTAGATCTCTGCATTCCCTGGGGCTGCTGTCTGTGTGGTCTGTTTCCACGAGGCCTAGGCTGGGCTGATTTACTCGGAGCAGGAAAGGACCAGTGCTTGGAGGGACAATGTCTGCTGAACCTAGGGGGCTGGACTTGTAAGAAATCCTTAACTGTTTGCATAGATTTTGCTTTTTCTTCCATCTTTTTTAAGACCTCTTCTGCCTTAATGCCAAATAAGTTATCTTTGTGCAAGGGGGAATCCAACAATTTATATTTGACATGGTCTGGCAGGGGTTGTTCCTTAAGCCATGCATGTCTTCTAATGACAGATCCAGTGACTGCTGCCCTGCAAAGAAGCCTCTAGGGCATCAAAACCACAGTGCAAAGTGTGTATTAAGTATTGTAAATCTTTAGATTCTGCCCAAGTAGGAAGGGAAGACATTTTTTGTTTAAGGAGTTCCAGATTATGCTGCTGAAATGTCAGCATATGGAACTGACAATTTAGTGCCCTGATAGCAAGAATAGCTGAGGTGTACACTTTTTTACCCAATCTGTACAAAGCTCAGGAATGCCTGTCTGAGGGTATGGGATTCTTCGCAGAGGTTGCTTTAATTCCTTTTGGGCCTTGAGAAATGACCGCATCAGCTGTTGGATTTTTAAAAAGATATTTGTGTGAGTCAGGGACTCTATAGTACCGGTCAGGTTTTCTGGGAGCAGGAGGGAGGGCATCAGGAGTCAAGCTGGATTCGAGGAAAACATCATCCACAACATGCAGGACTGGGGGGTGGGGTGGCCAAGGGTCTGTGTTGTGGAAGATCTAAGAATTCCCTGAGTCTCTTTTTGGACTGAGGGTAGTCCTGACTCTCCCACTGGAAATGCTCCCTTAAAGTACGCAGAGTCTTCCCAAAGGAAAAATCCTCTGGGGGAGAGGCTGAAGGAATTGAGTCCTCTGCATCAGAATCCTCATAAGTGGAGAGGGGTTGCATGTCTTCATAGTCAGAAGCATCAGATTCATCTGACTCTTGCTCAGACAAAACTACAGGGGACTGATCTCTTTTCCTTTCTGCGGGGGTAGCTTGGCTTCCCCTGATCAGCATGATAAGGTCTTCCACCACTTTAAGCATTTGAGACTGAGGTAAGGTAGCAGGCGCCTGAGAGTGGGTCATAGCTTTTTTGGGTGTGGTTTGAACCCTGGACCTAAGAAACTTGGTCGTTTTTGAAAAAATGGTAGTCGCAAAAGAAGACGTTGGTTTGTGCTGAGATTCGGTAGTGCGAAGGACTTCCTCGGAAGCCGGTGCCTGCTCAGTGCCTCCGGACCCATCCAAGGTAGAGACGACCGCAGGATCCTTAGGCAAAGAAGACATTATTGAATCCCGGCCAGTATCTTACCAGCACTTCTTAAAGACATCACAGACACCAAGTCAGTTACCTATCCACTGTGACATAAAACAATGCATCCTCGGTTCACTCACCTTCTTAATAATGTCAATGTAAAACAGCTATTAAAATTCCAAAATAATCTGATTCTGAAATCAGTTCCTGCAGATTACTCCGGTAATCTACAGTGTACCTGCTGCTAGTATAATGTTCTTAGCTCACAAAAATGCACATTTGTGAAAGGTGGAACATGCAACGGAAGATGACTTAAGTTACATAAAATGTAGTCATGTTACCTTCAGACTGGAGATGAACCCGTTGTATCACCTGTTAAGAGTCAATAAAAAAAATGCACCATGCATGTGGACTGTATTGTTTGTAATTTTAATGACTGTGTTTTTTCTAATAAAATTAATAGTTTAAAAAAAGGTGTGCAGTCAGGGCACTAAAGACGATGATATGCAGTGGGCAGATGACATGGGGCAAAATTGTAAATAACTGTAATTTAAAGGTTCCACTCAGCATTTTATGGCACATTGTTAAGTCAAAAAAAGCAGTATTTTCTAGGAAATACTGGACAGCTGAGATGTACTACAGCTTTGAAAAGACAACTGGAAAAACTGTCAAGCTGATGTGATTGGCAACAGATTTGCAGGTGGAATGAGGATGACTGCTCTTCAACATAGCAGCTTTCTGTAGGGATTACGGAATCAGCAGGATAGGCATATAGCAGACTGGGGGGCCAATCGTGAAGTAAAGCATTCCTTGGTGGTTCTCTGTTGGGGGTATTACAGCAAAGTAGCTGCTGCATTTATCGTTTAGGGGAGAAGCCAAAAGATCACAGCAAAGCTGGCCCCACTGACAAAAAAATAATTTCCATCACATTCTTGTTGAGAGAACACTCGTGAGGTAGAAGAATGCACCTGCAGCTTGTCTGCCATCACCTTGGACTTCCCTGGAATGTGGATTGCTGTGAGAAATCGGTTGGATGAGATCACCCATTGCTACACTCTCAGTGCTTCTCGATACGAGGGTTAAGATCTGGTCCCTCCTTGTTTGTTGATGTACATATTGTCCATCTGAACTGCAAAAGACCTCGAAGAGAAAGCATCTTGAAGAGCTTGCAATGCTAAAAGCACTGCTGTCATCTCTAGGACATTGATATGCAAACTGGCCTCTTCGGGGGACCAAGTGCCTTGGATTGTTTTCCCCAAAAAGTGCCCCCCCACCTCAACTGGGAAGCATCCTTGGTCATTATGACCTTGGGTTGAGGGGGCACAATTGGACTGCCTTGTAAAACCAGATCTGACTGAATTCACCACCTTAGATTTCTCTTGCATATGTGAGTGATTCATATTACAGTTGACATGGGTTGATAAAGTATCGACCATTGTGTTGCTAGCATCCACTGTAGAATCATCATGTAAAATCTGGCTATTGGTACTACTGTTATTGCTGCTGACAATGATCCAAGAGGTTGAAGGACTAAGCAGGCTGAAATCCTGGTACTGCAGATTATTTTTCTGACCTGTGATCTTATAGTCTGAACCCTTGAATGAGAGAGTGAAGCTATCACTGATTTTGTGCTGAACAGTGCTCCTATGAATTCCAAATCCTGAGTTGGTTCCAGTTGAGACTTCTTGTAATTTATGGCTATCCACAGACGAGAACACGTCTGGAGAACCAGATCTCTTGCCCTTATTAACTGATACCTGGTCAAAGTGGAACTGAGCCAGTCTTCCAGATATTGAAACACCTGGAATCTTTGAAGTCTCAAGAGAGCTGCTACTACTGCCATACATTTGATGAACACCTTGGGGGCTGTGGTGACACCAAAGGGCAGAACTCCTTGTAGGTTCCTTCGACTACATGTGAAATAAGCCTCATGGAAGAACTGGAAATGGATTGCAGGGTAGCCATCTGAGAAGTCAGACATGAATGGACTTCTCCAGAAACAAATCCTGAAAGGGTATTTGATAGTTCCTTAATCAAATCCCTCTGTAATCTTGTAAAATGTGCCAAATAATTCAGCGACCTTAAGGCAAAGGTCACTGAAGCATAGACACTCTTCCCAAACCTGTCCATCACCCCTGACTCCCCCCTATTAAGGGGATGAACAGTGGAACTCTCCTCAGCAAGTTCCTTTTTGGTGACTACCACTATAACCATGGCATCAATGGGCACATATTTACCCCAAGACTACCTGTCCGAAGGTGGTGCCATAATCTTGTCTGGTCTCCTAGGTATCGGTTCAACTGTGTCAGGTTCCTTCAACATCCGCCGAGAGACTAACTCAATATGCTCATCTGCGGGCGAAGTAAACCAGGAGGTAGACAGGCCAGTACTGAAAGCATCCAGGAATACGGACTCCTCAGATGAAGGGTTACTGGGAGTCTAGCCACCGCTCTGCTTTAGGACCTACAGGATGTCTCCAAATGAGACATTTTCAGGAGGTGACTGTGGGGACCCTTCACCTTCATCAAAGTCTGTATCTTCGGTGACTGACTCCTCTAGGGAGTGCTAGTGTTTCTTCTTACACATCTTCTACTGAGTGACATCCTCAGTGGGATGCTCTGGGGAGGTAGTGGAAGAAATGGAGATACCTTGTTGGGAAGCCTAGGGGTCTCAGACTGGCTGTCCCTGTGGCAAAGAGTGATGAGGCTCTGAAAGCAGAGACATCAAGGTAGAAGACTTAGGATCCAAGGGGGTTGGATCTGTCAGTTCTGTCAAGGCAGAGAAAACCCTCTTCACAGCCTCAAATGCAGATTGCTCCAGAGAAAAGGAAGACCTCAGATCCAAAAAAACAAGCTTTGGACCACAGTCCTCCCCCACACCGAAAGCAAATTCCCCGAGTTGAAAGCCAGAGCCGAGGTATCGAGTGGCGAGGCTCTGAGGCACAGAGATGGCTCCAAAAGGTTTGGGGTCGATGCCAACACCTCTGATCTGACAGAGAAGCTTCGGCTCCAACAGCTCTCTAGATCTGAGACTGAAGCACTCAGAATAAGTTTCAGATCCAAAGATACTATCATCTTTGGATCTGGACTAGATGGAGCTGGATGACTCAGATCCATGGACTCTGAGACATCTGAAAGAGTCAGTGGAGGAACTTGTAGTGGCGGTGTAGTGGAAGAATGGACCTCCTGACCTGAAGGGGTAGGAGCTGGTAAGACACCCATCTGACCCTGTGCTGAGAGAATCTTCCTCACCATTCTTTACACATCTTCCTCAGTCAAACTCCTGAAAGAACAAGTGGAAATAATGGGGGAACTGGGTCGCTCCAAGAAAGATGAAGGCAACGTTGATGGCACTGGATCCACAGAAGGCGAACATTTGGTTCTATGCAGCAAAACAACATTGGAGCCGGTAGAGGTGGAAGCAGCTGGATCCAATGCTTTTTTTCCATCAGATCTGAGGAAGTTGGATCTGATAATTTTTTTCTTTTTAGGATGCGATGGTGAGGTCAGATATTTCTTAGTCCTTTTCTTGGTCAGCACCAAACTCATAGAAGCTGTAGAGGGTTTCGGAGATGAAGGTTTGGATTGACATCCAGATAAAACTTCTCCAAAGGCTAAATAAAGTAAGCCTTTTAAGACCAATTTATTTTTTCTTTCAACAAGAGCCCTGGGGTTAATTCCATGGCATATGGAACAATCTTCCTGAAGATGTATGGGGCTTAAATAGTATAAGCACATAGTGTAGGCATCCGACATTTGCAGTTTGTGCCCACACTTAAGACATTTCGTAATACTGGTAGGGCCTTTTTCTGACATTACTGGCAACATACAATTACAGCCAAACTAAGAGCAACAAGATTAAAACAAAAAGGAGATTTTTTTTTAATTTAAAAAGCAGGAAACAAGAAAAAACAAAAAACTACCAACAATGGTATTAAAAAATAGAACTCCACTGAGTGTAGAGAAGAAGACAATTCTAACAATAGAACTGAAGCGGTACTAACTGTACAGAAGCTTTAAAGGGGGAAAAATACTAACAACAGTATTCTAAAAGTGTACAAATTGTACAACAAGGTGAGGGACAAAAAAAAACTTGAAAAGTAGCAGAAAAATTTAAGACAAATGAAATTAGTTAAAATTTTTGAGTTATAATAGCACTTACCTGCTCGAGAGCTAAGATCAACCACATCTTTCCTGTAAAGCGGTGAGATCTGAGGTACTTGGGGTTGGCACATTGTGAGTAAGGGAGAAACTTCAGAGTTTCAGGTTGCCACGAGCTTTAGCAAGGGCTGAGTCGGATCTGAGGGATCAGACCCAAACCCATTAGTTGAGGATAGAATGAAAACTGACAACACCAGATCAAGTGTTACAAGTTGCCAGACAGGTAGGGCACTAGAATTCATCTACTTTTTGCAAGGTTACAATGGTAATAATGTTCAGGAGGTAAAACATTTGGGTACAGTTATACGCCATCAATGCTGCTTAGTGCGTTAAACTCAGTAATACCTCAGAGGAAAAAAAGTCCAAAAACAGAAGAGACTATGAAAACAGCATCTCAAATGTAAGACATTACAGAAGGCAACCATAAATGACACAGAGAGTTTCAGACATTACAACAATTTGTTGGCTTAAATAAACATGCATGAAATCTAGTTCATGCTCAAAGTGACTAATATATTCAAAAATGCAACGCTGCATACCTCTGAATTTCAGATATCAGGGGGTTTTGTGTTTTTGCATTCTTTTCATTCTCCCTGCTGAAGAAAGAAAAAAAAATGTAAAAAATACACTTTGTACAATGATGGCATGATAACCTACAACTTGGAGAGTAATGAGTGGAAAGTAATCAGCATTCAACACAGGTTTGTTCCACTACATGTACTTAGATATTTGCATCTCTGGGTAATTTGGTTAACCATGTAATACTTGCAAATTGCAAAATATTTAAAAAATAATACAAAAAAAAAAAAAAAAAAAAAAAAAAAACAACAGAGAGTCACCTTGAGCATAACAAATAAGCCAGTAGTCATAGTATCATGTGATTTTTGAGAGAGTATCCCTTTATGGGGCAATCTGCTCAGCAGCGAGTTGTTTTCCTGATTCTGAGCTCCTCCACTTTGGGCATGTAGACAACCACATGACATAAAGTACATGCTGTAAGAGGGACTGCTGCCCCCTCAGGATTCATATTTCTTCATACCAGATATGGGAATCACTCTTGTAAACAAAGGAAACCAACAAGAAGGGCATAAAATTATACTTTTTTAGGTGGTTTTAGCTGATTTTGTGTTTGGGCTGTTAATTTGTTTAAGTTTTTGGTTTGCTGCATTCATTGAAATGCTTGCTGTTCATATAACCACATTTCACATACACATATATGCATATACAAGTACAAACATATACACTTACATATATGACTCTTCACTTATGCTGCACAAATGAGCCCCCCCCCCCGAAAAAAAAAAAGGTATAACAGCTGTTGGCTTATTGGTATAAACACATTGACGAACACTTGTGGGTTACTATGCATTCAAAAATTGGCTTTCAGGGACACCTGTATGTCTTCATGGATTAATTTACTTATTTTTATTTTATTTATTTAACATTTGTTTACTGGGAAAGTCCAACTTGGAACAAAGCCAATTTTCAGTGGAGGCCTGGGGAGAGACACTCCACATGCATGTTTTTGCAACATCTAATGTTCCACAATGCCTTCACCAAAAGTTTATAGCCTTTTTTGTTAAGCAAACAGCAGCCTGTTTCTCCAAGGATTTTCTGGTTTGGTCTTATACATTCATAGGTTCATAGGTAAGTACTAGGCTATCGACCCTAGGGCCTATACAAGCCTAGCCAAAAAGTTACCCTGGCTTTCGCCACCCAAGAAAATTATTTTTCTGTCCCCCTGTTGAACAGAGCCATAGAGGTGATCCCCGGGGTGAATTTCCTATTTTCCATCCAATCAAGATTTTTCTTGGCGTGCTAATGAGGAACTTTGTTTGATATAGATAGGAAGTTTGCGGACGACCGCAAACTGGGTGCTATAACAGAGTCTCCAGCCGACATGGAGATCCTCCAGAAGGGCCTAAATGAGACTGATGCATGGTGTCAAAGCCATGATCTCATGCTAAATGCAAAAAAATGCGTAGTAATCCAGGGATCTAGGGACCCAAGTAGATAGTAAGCTTTCCATTGATAACCATGTTGCCAAAGTGGTTAGAAAATCCTTCTGTGTGACCCATCTGATCACGAAAGGGTTCGCATCAAGATCTAAGGATGTAGTGGTGCCCCTCTACTCATCCCTCATCAGACCCATTATTGAGTACAATGCACCAATTGGAATGCACCTGGCTAGACATCTCCAGCAGCTGGGGAGACCACAAAGGTACCTAACCAAGAAGATTACTGGCCTCAAACAGTTGCCCTATGCAGCACGATTGAAAAAGCCAAGACTATTCTCTGTTGCATACCGCTTTCTCAGAGGCGATCTCTGTCTAACTTACAGAGCCATGTCCAACCTAGAATTGTTGAACATGCTCCATCTTAGCAAAACCAAATCTACTCGAGCTACACGCTCTAGGGATATAAACCTCAACACAACAATGAATAGAACATGCTGGAGGGATAGATTCCCTTCGCAGAGACTTCCCTTACTATGGAACAGGGTCCCGATCTACATAAGACAGAGCCCCTCACTATCACTCTTCAAGAGGAACCTTGATGAGTGGATGGGTAACAGAAAGTTCACACCGGGGATCACACCAACATCACTACTAGATAGGGGCCAAGGGTACTAGCTGCTAGTACAAGGGTCTAGGGAACTACTAAAGGGGCGGTGAATACCGCACAGTGTGGCTGGGCTAATATATGCCTTCGGGCAGATAGCCCAGTACCAACCTATGAACCTATAAGTTTGTTCCAGAGTATGGGAAGTCTCTGGGACAGGAATCTATCCCTCCAGCATGTTCTGTTTATTGTGGTGACAAGGTTAAGGTCGCCACAATGTGTAGCTCGGAGGGACTGGGATTTCTTTAAGTGGAGCATGTCCAACAGCTCTGGGTTTGACATAGCATTGTATGTTAGGCAGAGATCGCCTCTGAGTAGGCGATATGCGACGGAGTACAGCTGGAGTTTTTTGAGATGGTCTGCTTAGGGCATCTGTTCGAGGCCGGTAATCCTCTTTGTGAGGTATTTCTGCGGCCTTTCCAGTTGTTGTAGATAATTTGTGAGGTACACACCAAAAGGGGTGTTGTACTCTATAATGGGTCTAGAGAGTGATGAGTAGAGGAGAACAATGACCTCTTTTTTCCTGGATGAGAAACCTTTTGTGATGAGGTGTGCTACGTAGAAGGATTTCCCGACTACTGTGGCAAAGTGATCATCAAAGCAGAGACTACTGTCCACCTGTGTCCCAAGGTCTCTCATAATACTTTCGGTGTTAAGTAGACTACCACCTATGTGGTAGCTCATGGGTACAGAGTTTTTACCAAAGGGGATGACAATGCACTTTTTGGCATGGAGCTCGAGACCATGACTTTGACACCAGGCATCTGTCTCAGTGAGGCCCTTTTGTAAGATG